>NC_084982.1:25132547-25432547 GCF_963691925.1 Scomber scombrus | reverse complement strand
CAGTGATACACTCATATAAACAACTGATAAACAACGACAAAACTTCCCATGTGTGGTCGGAGACATTACATCCACTCTACCGGGGGGCAGTGCCTGAACACACACATCACACAGAATCAGTATGTATAATAATTGAAGTGTTACAAGACCAAAGAATTGATGTTTTTTTTCAGTTTCACACACAGAATCAGATATCGCAGCTCACTAACTGTACGTAAACACTAATCATTCCAATACTCACAATGAACGCTGTCTGTTTCCTGTGAGGGAGTAATACTCTCCCTCACTCCCTATCTCACACCCACATGCACACACCAAAGTGGTGATTTTAACCACTCTGCTGTCCACACTGAGCGGGCTGGGCCGAGCTAAATGGGCTGTGTCTCGAGCTCTAAAGATGAACATTTGTATATTTAGCCCTGGGTCATTTCCCCGGAGGCTCTGCTTTGGGTTACGTTTATTCCCACCGCTCAGGGGGGAAACTCCCAGCATGGTAGCTACCTCTGCTTTCCTAAAGAAGTGGGCTATAATTTGGTAAACTGGTCAAAGAAGCCACTGTGCTCATGTGAAAGAAAGCACATGGTACGGTGGTGGCAGAGATAAAGCGATGCGGGTGAAAGGCACACTCTGATGTGCTTTACTTGTTGGAGACAGACACGTGGCTGCATCCAAGGTCTCTCATCATCTTTGGCTCTGCGTGACAGTTTTCATTTAAACATGAGTAAAAAAAGCTCCTAAACATCTATTGCAGGTAATTAGTGCTTGTCTGTGTATAGTCTTTGTATTGTACTCTTGTAGGGACTACTGATGTACAGCCAACAAGAGTACTAAAGAGAATTTCAAGTTTCATACAACTCTTATTCTTACTTGGTAGTTTTATCCATTGTGTCCATTGGTAATAATGACATTGTACCTACAAAGTTAGTTGCTTTGGTCTGGGAACACTGGTGACATTTCTAAAAAGAAGTTGGGAAGAAACACAAGCAGTCGAAGCGATTAGTCAGGTTGTAAACAAAAGCAGCCTCCCAGGAATCTCTTTAAACAACCAATCAGTCAAAGAGACCTCAATGTAAATCTGCCTAATTTGACCGATTTGCTCATATTGTTTAAGTTATTACGCAACCAATATAATTCACATTACTCAGCAACATTCAAATGTATTAAATGTCATTATATTCATTGATAACAGCTGCATGGTTGAGCTGACAATGTTTTTACAGCTCTGCTGGAGCTGCAGCTAACGTTATCTTCAGTGACTGTCAGCACAGAGCGCTTCACAGCTCTGAGCTCTGGAGGTCTCTGTGGTCTGTGAAGTTCTTGAAGGTTAAACTAAAGACTCTTCTCACTACTTAAATATCTAATATAAGAAATGACACAAAGTGGTACTTAAAAAAAACAAACAAAACAACAAAACCAAAACAGTCAACAGATTTTTCTTTCTTTTTTTGTTGTTTTTTGTTAAATGCTCACTTTTGCTATTGTGTGTTAAGTTGCTGTGTATATTTTAATTAGTATTGTAGCTCTTGTGATCTAAAAATGGCACCAATGTCAAATTAAGATTTTGATACCTACTGCACTTACTGAAGGTGTGTCGCAACTGATAGTGCATTAGCAATATTTCAGGTGTGGCCAGTTTCGGACCCCCAGGTTGTGGAGGGGGACTTCTAGACTGTGTGAAAATACTAAGATTGAGTAAAATGAGCTGAGCATTTGTGCTGTAATTTTGCACACTTTTGCATGTTTCTTCCTCTTGACAACAGCAAAACAACAACATACAACTTTGAACTAAACTAGATCATCAGCTAATCTTCAGTCACACCCTTAGTTAGCTGTATGATCTAATTGTGTCGTTTTCCTATTCCTGTTGGGCAAAACAAACAAACAAAAAAGGACATTGAAAGTTTGAGTTTGGTTAGAGGAGGGCATGAGAAAATGGCCTAATTTTGTCAAATGTTAAGACAGTTGAACTTTTGTTTCAGCTGTGATACGCCCGACGGTAACCCTGTGGGCTGCAAGAATGGGGTCAATACACACCTGCTGAAATAATCCGTATCATTAATACTGACTGATAATAACACATTCATGAAAACAAGACTTCCCAGATGTATTCATCCTGGATTGTAGAGATGAATTTGTCCTTTTAAATAATATTTTGCTGCAGTGTTTGTTTAGAATTATGTTGGTTACTATTTTTGCTATTGCGGAGATAAACAGTCTGTTTTTAGCTCCTCTTATGAGAACAAAATGTAATATGATGCTCAGCTGACTTGGCTCCAGGTGATGACATTGCTCTGAGCAAAGGATGCACCAATGAGTCACAAAGGCATGATCGGAAGCGCATACTTAGTTTAGTGCGTAGTACGGACAGATTACTTTTGTATTTTGTAATTAATCAGGACACTACTACTAGTGTTTTGTCATTTAAAGAGTCTGCTACAATCATTTCTGTTGGTGTGTGACTGACATTCGCTGTACTTCTACAGTACGGAGAGTTGGAGGAATTATAAGATGTTCACCTGTTTAAACATAAACTTCTGACAGGGAAGACACTATCAAATTTACAGTATAGTAGACAAAGTGAAAATTACAATTGTCTCTAAGAAATAAGATTTTTATTTACAACTGTCTGCCACAGTCTGTTTTTAATACCACCAATAACGAATACTTAAGTCTGAATATTTAATATTATACAGATTGTTGCTTTAAATACGTATTTCTATTGATTTTTTGGTTTATTTTAATGCATAGAGCAACAATATGATCATGACAGGTATGGGACTGTAACTTCAATTTAGCATAAGGAGCAGATGCTAATGCAGATGTGCAGCATAGTCATGTGCAACTAAGATTTCACACCATAGAGTGGCACAATGAAATCCATACTTGTGTCTTTGCCTAGAAGTTGAGGTCATGTAAGGACTCCATGCAGGGGCTGGTTTATGAATGACTGGCAAGCTAATGGTCAACAACCTAGCACGTGCTAGTTAGCGATAACAGCCTCTCTTAGCCTATTACTGTTTTCTCAATGCTGTACTGTCTACTTACCCCTCGAATTTACTCTGAGTATTGTTCACATTTATATTAATATGCAGTTATTGAAGAAATGGAGGTGGTCAACAAAACTGTCAATAACAGGGCAACAAGTTCACACATTTAATAAAAGAGATGTATTCATCAGCTCCTTTCTCATAAGTGTCTCAATACTGTGCCCATTTTGTGGAGTGGTTTATACTCCGGAAGAGGAGGGTAAGATAAAATTGGATAATGCAGCACTGCTTATACGCTACAATAGCATCCTCTGTTTTAGACTCTCTGGCCCAAAGATGTGTTACAAAATTCACCACAGTTGGACTTGATGTTGAAAGATTTTGCTACTTTACGCCTGTGAGTGAATCCACTGATCGGAGATTAGTTCGACTGTATCTCTGTGTGCTTTCAGGGGCCTGAGTTGTTTTTATATTTTCCTTTCTGGGCACTGGGGCTTGAACTTTTGAACCTTGAATGTGAATCTCATTATGACACAGCAAATTCAGGGCTAGGGCGGATAATCATCTCCCAATTTGATTTTAATCATTTGAGTCAGTGGCATATACAGCCTGACTGGTTTAGACAACAATTGTGCATCACTACAACCTTTTTTTGAATTTCAGTCAAGGTTGCACATCAGTTTGTACTTCTCCCAGGATTATGTTTGTCTTTTTTTAATATGTTTGTTCCCTCAAAGCCAAGTTCCATTCAAATCTGTGATTAGACAGAGATTTAATGTGAGAGGACAGCATGACAGTATCCAAATAGGCATATTTCGTGTTTGATGTCATCAGCTTCAATGCTAAATTTCCCTTTCGAATACTTGCTTTGAAGAGTGTTAAGAAAAACTGCTAAAAACTTCCTCTGAGCAATATTTTTTGCTGATACACAACTTCCCAGGCTTTCTCATGCTTTCTGAATTAGCTGCAAGTCCCAACTACAATATACACACAGGCGCGCACACACACACACACGCACACACACAGTGGCCATCTGGCTGCAATTGCACAAAACGGAAACGCACATGTTAGAATAGATCATTGTGAGAATTGTTTGTGTCTATGTGTGTTGTTCTGGGTACACACACAATGGCTCTATTTGTGTGAAAATGCCTGCGGCTGCAAACGTTGGCCTCGGAGCAAATCCACACTCTGCTTTTAGAGCCTCAAACATCAGTCTGGTGTTTCCTTTTCTTCATTCTTTGAAACAGTTGTGTCTTCCACGTGTCGGATGTACAACACCGCGCGCACACACACTTACACACACACACACACACAAACACTTTACTGCTGGTAGTTTTAAAATGCTGTAAGTTGGTGAAGCTTGAGTTTTTGGGTAGAATTTAAATGATGCTATAGTCTCTCACTTTCCTTGGTAAGTGGTTCAGACTGGGCGTTTTAGAGTCTGTATTCTGGGGCCTCAGGAGCCAGACTATAATTTCCCTTCTGCATTTACTGTTTATATTCTACTGAAGCTTTCTACAGGAGCACAGAGCATCCTTGATGTCGCTGCACATCTCTCTCTGTGTAGGTACTTTCTCACTGATCACTACCAAGAAACAGGCTTCCACTGTGAAGTCACAATTTCCAATATTTTAACAGCATAACAAGTGAATGTGCTGTAATTTACCCCCCTTAGTCACACATGTTTTGGAAATACTACAAGCTTAAAGCTATAATCAGTATTTTTTTTTATAATAACAGTTGTTCAAATGACTATGTGTAATGTTAAAGGGGGTTTTACATTAGAAAGAATTATCACCCATCTCTGCAGTTCCTCTCAGCCCTACTGAGCTTTACAGCGTCTTTTAGCTCATTGTGGTTTTCCGCCCCACAAATTTACTGTTTTGGTTCAGTCTCACCACTCTAACATTGTATTCGGCCACAGCAGTCAGCTGTTTTGTTTATGAAAAAGCTCTATAAATAAACTTTATGCCAGACAAAGTTACCGACTAGTACTGGTGAGTAATGTGGAGCTTTTAGCAGCTAAAGAACCAGATCTTTTTTCCCAGGAGTTTGATGGAGAAGACCAAAACAGAGCTAAAAGAAGCGGGAAAATTGGACTTATGTTTACTAAGTGGACACGAACACGTCTTTAAATGATTGCAAATGATGCTCTATGTTTGCTGGAAGTATAATAATAGGCAACAGTTACATCAATACATCATTTTAACTGTAATGATAACACAGCTTTTTTTTCTGGTGCCCCCAAATAGCCAAACTAACCATATAGTACTCAACTTCATGAACTGATATCAAAGCTTTGTTTTTTGCCTTAAATCAAATAAATTAAAATGTCTTAACTCCTTTTTTTCCATCCAACTATTCAGTGTACTAGCTTTTAATACAGAGCTTTGCCTCCTTAAAAATATAATATATTCCCAGTTCAGATTAGGAAATACTTTGAATGTACATTTTGGCATTCAAAAAGAATTGAGGTTCGATATCTATCTCTACCAATCATGATAACATTTTCTTTGCCACGTGCAAATCAAATTTCTATGGCGGCATAGTAGTCAGGAATCCATGATAATATGCCCCAGAAAGATCTATAACGACAAGGATCTTCCAAGATCAGATCACAAAAGATCAACTCGGTCTTATTCTATTGCTTCTCAGTGTGGATGAATTCATCATTTATAACATATCATGTAAAATATCTAAAGTTTTGAATTTCCTTACTGCTACATGTAGATTTGACTGACATTTAGATACTGCCTGGAAGGATTTCTCAATGCTTCATTTAGTAGGTAACATCTGTGTGTGTGTTAGTCTGAGGTTAGCCAAGCCCACACAAGCTCATGACATCATGGTTTGTTGCTCTGATGTTTTCCTCTTCTGCTCTCTGCCATGAACCTCCCGCCTTACCTTCGTCGCCACTCCCTCTTTGCCCTTTTGCTTGCCTGTCTGTCTTATTTTTCTCTCTCAGTCTCTCAGCCTATCACAACTGTCCCTCCACACACCCCTTTTTTCTTTTCCTCTTTCTTTCTCTCTCTCTATCCTCCTTTTCTTTCTCCACCTCTGTCCCTGTTGGCTCGATCCTCTCTCTCTCTTTCTCTCTCTCTCTGTCCATAGCTGTATATGGCATTAAAAAAGAGAGTTCCACGGATGGACTCTCTGGTCTTGGCTAATGGAAGCAGACTTGTCTCTCTGTGTAAATATTTGCACAGAGGGATTATAGATGGTCCCACGCATTCAAGGTGGAGCCCCACTCTGCTTCAGGCCACATTAGGGCAAAGAATGGCGCTGAGTGTAGCTTTAACATAACATAAGCTTAAATGTCATAGATGTCATAAGATGATGTGACTTGACATTAACGCAACATGCTGGTGGTGAGATTTTGAGATATGAAGTGTTGCAGGTATTGATGTCACTTTCCATCTCCTTTGTCTTTTCTGAACAGGCGCCGAGCAGTGACCTCCCTCTCAAACATGTAGACACCATGGTGAGTTACAACTTGTGTGTGCATGACTTCCTCCCCTTCTCCATTCATTGTTTTTTTCCTCAGGTCCAGTCGTCTCTTTGCTAAGATTATTGAATTAAAGCCCATTAATCTCTATATTATTTGCAGACAGATCACATGCATTTAATGTCGGGAGAGGAATTCATTATGAGTGGATTGAGGCTCTTCAGGTTACATACATGGCAAATATACCGTCAAACAGCTGAAACTTTAATGCTTTATAGAACAACTTCAGCCATACCTCATACATTATAGAGTCTATAAATCATTATTTCTTTTGCCCTCTGAAGTATGAAAGTCCAAAAGAAGTATTCTTTGTTTGCTGTCATCTGTCTGAACTGGCCTTGCCATATTACAAATCCAATTTACTGCCATATTCATGTCATTTAAAAAGAAACCCACTTATTTAATGTTCACATTAAACACACAGTACCAGCATTTTTTTTTTCTTTTTTTACAAGATGACTTCAGACCTCTTACAAGCCAAACAGGGGATTTCTCTGCTGTGAGTCAAGCCAGGCTGCTGTACCAAACAGCTGAATCTGTTCCTGCTGGATCTATTTCCATGACTGTGTGCAAAAGCGCATCAGACACTGATTAGCTGCTGACTTGTGAGGAGGGAAACTAGTCAGTGCAACATAATGTAATGCAAAGATTTCAATTTATTCCTCCCGCCATGCATGAAACTTTTAAACTGATGTCAGGAAGACATTTTGAGCCCGAAGTTCATGAAACAATGAAGAAAAAACCCCCAAGACCACAATCTTTTTCTTACTTTAATCAAGTACTGCCAGTGCCTTAACATAACCATAAAACATTTAATGAGGCTGCAGTTTCTTTCAGAGGATATTGCGCTGCGAGATTGGACATCTTGATGGGGAAAAAAGTATTAAGTACATTTTAGCAATTTGCCAAATAAGTTAATTACCATTTTCTCATTTTGTTGAGAGAAAAAAAAACATAATTCATACACATGCATTATGTTGTCTTTGCACTTCAGTAAGTGTGGACGTAATTCCTAGGAGACAACATTGCTCGTCAAACCATTGAGTTTAGCACTTAAAATGTGCAAGTGTTGCAGCTGTGAGAATATAAGCTATTCAATAAATCAATGTCACATTCAGCCCCCTGCAAAGCACATTCATTTCGTTGTGTGCCTTGAACAAGTAATGCTCAATACGAGCGTTTCAGTGGATGTTGTGTGCAAAAGAATTGCCAAAGTTGCAACACTGAGGTTTGGATCTACTGTGACGTCTTTGTACATGTACAAAAATTAGAGTATACATGTTTGCCTTGGACTCACTGGGCTCTACTTGACTCTGACATAACTTCCTGTGAGTTGTATTTTGTCTGGGAAAGGAAGGATCAAGTAACTGATTTGGAGTTACCACCCAAAGCTAAGTGCCCACTTTCTCCACAAGGACAGAAATAAACACATGCACTAGTGTGTCTGTGTGTGTGTGTGTGTGGCTACTTTTATTGGCATTTCCTTTGTTATTCTTCAGTTTTCTTTCACAGTGCATTTCCTTGGTGTTCATAGAAGCACAGACTTGTGAGCCTCACCTCCATGCGAGAGCTTCGTATCAGACAGTCTTTGCATGGCTCATGACTTTTACCTCTTAGGTCATAATTTGGTCTGGAGTTTAACTGAGGGGCAGAGCCTGAAACACACTCTCATTATAACTGTGTGATTAAATGAGTTTGGATTTCACGCATACTGCATGATCACATGTCTGTACAGTATGCTTTTGTTAGATGAGAATGCATGCGTGTATCTATGTGCACGCGTGTGTGTGTGTGCGTATGTGCAGCTGCTACCGTCTGGTCATGGGCATTTGCTGCGTGGTAACTATGTGACGTCTGGGAGATGTTTGGCCATGGCTCATTGCCTCAGAGCATTGAAAAGATTTGTCTTATGACTACATGAGTCTCTCTTGCTTCACTGGATCAGTTTATATTTCGCTTGGTTTGTCTTTGCTTTGTTGACTTCTATTTAGTTTTATTTTAGCTTTTACTTGGATATAAAATGTAGGCTCTGCTGTCTAGCAAAGAAGCAGCATGTGGCACCTTAAAAAAAGAAGTTTTAAGTGTAATATCTCTATGTTAATTCTATCTACAATACTTCAAGTCTTCAAGGAAAAAGTTATTTGTGAAACTGCCAGTTCAAGAACTGTCTCAATGTGAAAGCTGGAGTCCACAGATGACTACACACACACACACACACACATGGTTTACGAACTGAAGACAGAAAAGTGGTAAAGAGCTTCAGTCAGCTGATGTATGCATGCGTGTTTGTGTGTACAAACATGCATCAAACCCACATGTTTGCCTAAAGAGACAGGAAGGCTTTGCAGTTGAAATTTAGATCCATACCCAGATGAGAAAGAGGGGAGGGAGAGAGAGAAAAGTTGAATATAGGGAGAGAGATAACGTGATGGGAGGCAGAGTGGGAGGGGGAGGGTGGCCGGTACACAGGCACAGAGGGAAAGACAGAAAGGGAGAGAGGGAACACAGAGCGGACAGAAGGACGAGACAAGAAGTGCTGTGGAGGAGTCTGGTGTGAGCCAGAGCATGCAGTGGTCCACTGCAGGCATTAGCCCAAAATAGAGCCCTTGGGTTTTTTTTTTCTTTTTTCCCTTCTTCTTCTTGCCCGTTTCCTCCTTCGCTGTCAGAGAAAAGGGAGAGGTTTCACAGAGGAAACTTCACTGCCGGTCAGAAAGCAGTGAGAGACAGAAAGAGCTCTCCAGAGATGAACCGAGGAGGGTCTTTGAGAAGGCGGCTCTCCTCTCTGAGGGGGGCATGGCGATGGAGTACGGGCTACCTTTTCCGGAAGGTAGGATGTGATGGAGAGGCGAATGGTTGGATTTTTTCTTTTTTTTTGGATGGATTTAGTGTTTACAACTGGAGGGTCACCTGGAAAGTAGTCAACACGGATCTTCTACTTTTCTCATGTTGGATTCTTCAGTGCTTGTTTTTTCCCCCCCATTACTCCTTTGTGATAGAATAGTTTTTCTCGTATCTTTCGCGGACTTTTACCAGCCCCCCCCTCGATGTCTTTTGCCCTTCCCCCCCTCCCTCCTTCGCTGCCTCGCTCTTTCTCAGATGGTTAATTTGTATGGCCTGCTTGTAAAGTCAACCTCCCCAGATGGTTTTCATCTGGAACCAGGCCTGCAGGACCCCCCACTCCAGTTCCCACCTCCTCCTCCTCTTCCTCCTCCTCCTCCTCACCCGCTACCTCCCTGCATCCCCTCCTTCCCAATCCAAGTTCTCAAAGGGAGAGAAACAGTTCTCAGGGGGTGAATAGTGTGCTGCTCAGGAACTTATGTTTTTTAATATTGATCTGCTTCACAACTTCAAGTAATATATGCATTCATAATTTCTGCTGCTGCTTATTTACTTCTTGCTTAAAATACTTAACAAATACTACAACTGTGATGAATACACTCATGATGAATTAAGTACATTTCATTATAATCCTGGTACCTCATGAGAATATTTTAATGTAGCAAAAACTTCAATGTGACCACAGTGAAAGTCATTTTCTTATTACTGGCCGTAGCCTCGTTGCAGTGCTTTAATTTACCCAGATGGCTGCACTTTAACTTGAATATTGTGGCTCATAAAATGCTCTACACACCAATCCAGACTAATTTGAAGCAAAAACTATGAATTAACTACCATCGCCACAGCACAATACAATCGGCAGCTTGTCAGAAGTCTCTCACGGTCTCTAATTAAGATGTTTTTGTTTTTTTGTTTGCAAGCTGGTTCAGTTGTGGCACCGCGTCATGTGTGCTGGCGCCTGGCTAACTGGCGGACGGCGCTGCTCAGGCACGTTTACCTTGCCACTCAAAAATCTGAGGACGTTTTGATCACCTCACAGCGGTCCATTTAAGAGCGCTTTGAGCTTTTTCTCACTCTGATGCACAATAAGTCTCAGAGCCCCACTCAACACAAGCGCTCTTAACCCTCTTCATGGTCTGCGCCTGTGTCTGGACCCTTTCTTTTAGGCCGTTTCTTTGCTCATTAATCTCTGTCCTCTCCTGGCGACACTCTGCTCTTTACAGCCCTTTGCAACATATTGAAACGTTTAGGTCAAATCACAGACTGAAAAAGGCGGGATTTGCTTTGTGTCACCTCAGGTGGAGCACAGAATTTATATAAACACTGAGGGATGGAAGATGGAACAAAGACACGATGCATTGAATTAGTCAGATAAACTGGCTGTATAGGAAAGAATAGAAGACAGGCAAACACTGTATTGTCTGGTCTGCTCATGTTTGTGTCATCAGTATTTGTATGCATTCAGTCCCTCGAGGAACTTGCAACTTAAACAAATTGAACCACTCCCTGCAATATTTGCAAGACACTGCAACTCTTTTTTATATCAAAGCTCAACTTTAAGAAACATTCTTTTTACCACTGTTGGTCCGACTTCATTTCTACAGAATTACTTTAATAATACATAATAATTATTATTTACTCTGTGCTATATTTGCTTTGTGTGTTTGGCTTTTTGTCAAGCTGTAGTTTCTCTGTTATTTTCTACCAATGGGACTTTGTAAACTGGTCCATGAACAACAAGTGCACACAAATACACTGGATGTTGTCTCGGTTTTAAATGTGCATGTTGACAGTCAGCTGTCAGGAGAGTCGGAGCAGGCTGAAACTCATCCTCAGTCGGCAAGTGGTGTTCTTGACACCGGTGGTTAGCCAGCCAGTTTGATCTAATGGATGATGATGGATAACAACCCCTCCTGTGTACATGTGACCCAAACACCACAGGGGAGTGGACAAGTCCACATGCCCTTTGACCCTCTCCTTGGGCTGGTTTGAGGGGGAGGCGAGGCATGCCAGGCATAGTGGAGCCAAACACAGTCAATCACCTTCAGTCGCACTTCCTCTGTAAGGGCCTCTCTGCTTTGCATTGTGAGGATGCCATGTGAAACTCTTATCCTCACATGGAGCTGCAAAGTATTATAAAGGATATTCCATCACAAGGTTCATATAGGCACTTGGCATGTAGTGTGTAAAGGGGCCTTACAATGTTAAGTGGAGCAGAATTTGGGCGTGTAAAGGTCTATTTTTAGGTACAGTTGCTTGTATTGTATTACATCATAGCACTGGAACAGGTTACTTCATCTACATTGAGCCTTGTTCAAGCTTATGTCAGCCGTATTGAATATTCCTGTGTTGAAGATTTAGTTAGACACTCAGGAAGAACATGTTGTGACTCTGAAGTGTCCGTTCACAGAGAGAAAATACGATTTCTATCATAATTATTATCTAAAATGAAACTAAGAAACCTTTTTAATAAGAATAAGAATAAGATTGGACTTGCAATATCCATATAAGGCATCTTGGTTTCATTTACAAACAATAAATCACAGCTCATCGCAGATAAACTCACCATCAAAAAAAGGTTTCGTATAGACTGTAGAACCATTGGTGCCAAACTCAAGACCAAGCACCATTGTCGAAATCACAGTATCATTTAATGTTCTTTTCATTTTATTTACTTTTTTTTTTAAAGCGGTATTGTAATGAAAAGTGGGATAGAACAATGATAAAGATGTCATGTTATTCTCTGTGTTTTACAGGGCTCAACAAAATCCTCAAAGAGCATGGAGTCACGGCGCAGACCATCGAGGTAGGAGGTCTTCTCTTCTCTTCTCTTCTCTTCTCTTCTCTTCTCTTCTCTTCTCTTCTCTTCTCTTCTCTTCTCTTCTCTTCTCTTCTCTTCTCTTCTCTTCTCTTCTCTTCTCTTCTCTTCTCTTCTCTTCTCTTCTCTTCTCTTCTCCAAACTTTCCCTTAAAAGGCTTAATTCGGCTTATTGGACTGTATTTGTTGACTTATTTTAGGAACTAATCTCAGCTGATGTTTTTTTTTTTCTAAAAGTACAAAAAGATTTGGAAGAAGGTGAAAAGATAAACCACAACGTCATAAATTCTCTATCACTATCAGCTTAAGATATGAAGCTTTTGATTTGAATAGTTTTGATGTGATATGATATTTTCTGCTCTTACCAAGGGAATTAGTGAGACAACATGTCCTGCAACTGAACTGGACCTCACACTGTTTTGTTGGACAAAAAGATATCTGGTGTCAGCCCCTCTCACCCCTTGTCCTTAGGGAGTCACAGATGTTGTCAGTTGTGTAATTAATGTGCAAAACGTAACACGGCAACAGTTCGTGTTGAACTGCCAAAGCTTGAGTGACATTTCATTCTTGCACAGTGAATCAGAGAGTTGATACAAGGTTATTAAAACAGTTAAACACCTGACACATTATCACTATCAACAGCACATGTGGAATATGTGTGAATCCATCCATGAATAGATTCATCCATATAAAGAAAAAACCAAAGGCTTTGTAGAAGTGCATAACTTCAACATTTATCTGATGAAATCTGCTGGCTGGTGGAAGATATACAATCAAACTAGTGGGTCCAAACAGACTTATTTACATTCCTACAAAGGCAGATAAATTAAAATGACTAGTGGCATTGTTGTTTATTTGATAAATATACTATAAGCCTCCTTTTTTTCATTTTTCAAGTTGTATGACTTCTAGTTGTACATCAATACATTGCAAAAACTGAATTTAGATTTCTGCTTGTAAATGTGTGGAGCTAAGATACTGTTTTTAGGTATCGTGTTCATGGGAGTTCCTGGTAACATAAAGGCAAGGCAGCTTTATTTATATAGCACATTTCATACCCAGGGGCAACTCAATGTGCTTTACATAAAAACAAGCATTTAACAGTAAGAATTGAAAGCATAAAAACATACTATATATATACTATATATAATTTAAAAAAAAAGAACCCAATTATAATAAAAATAAAACAAAGTACAGAAAAATAGAAAGAGAGAAAGAACATAAAAAGCTAGACTTAAATAGAGCATAAAATATGAGAGTGCATAGGCATCATTTGTTACTTGGTGTAACATTATATACTTCAAACTCTAGGATACCAAATTAACAGGCCTCAAAATGTGTCTCTATGTGTCGTTAAACTTTTCTTCCTGCTGTTTGGAGCTCGGCAGGTAGGGCTGCCTGCTGTGGCTGGAAGTGGTGTTGAGATGTTGTGGGGTATAAATCCAAAACAATTAGCTAAAAGAGGCTAAAAGCTAACTTCTGAGCTCTTGAGTTAGAGTTAGATGATAATTCTCTGTTGGTTCATCAGTATAAATTGTCTCTTTTTACATTACATATAGTCAATTGGTCCATTGTTAACAGAAAGAATGGTTAATGCAGCTTTAAGTGAAAACTTTGAGTTAACCTTTACCACAACGTCTAAATTGATAAATAAGATTACGGTGATTATAAAAAAAAAAAGACGTAAAAAGTAAGTTCTAACTCAATCAATTTAATTTATCACTGACTGGGATCAAGGAGGGCTCTTACAATTTTAAGCAGGAGAGACAGAAGTGCTCGTTGTTCACTTTCATTACTAAGAAATATCTGGCGAGATTTTTCTCACAGCCAAATGTCTCTTGTTTCCTGATAAAACATTCACGGTTCAGAGTTGGTGTTTGTCCAAATGCACAAATGAGATCACTGCAGCAATGAAATTGAGCGTGTGGAGATAATGCGTCATTCGTCAAACGCGATATGCAGAAAAAGAGCAATCGCTTCATCTTTTCAGCTGATGAGAAGCAGGTTGGCGCTCGGCCGGGCAGTGCATGCTGGTGGATCTGGAACGGCACCAAACCACAGGTCTATATTGGCTCTGACTGCACCCAGAGGCGAAAGACATACATATGTAGAGAGAGGAGACAGAAACAGCCAGGCAGACAGAGAAACAGACAAGATAATGAAAAACTATGAAACATGGGGAATGGACAGAAAGAATGAGAGAGAGAGAGAGAGAGAGAGAGAGAGAGATGCAAGTAAAACAAATAATAATAAAAAGATTCGGCAGATCACAAACATAGAAAGACAATCTTCAGAAGAAGCACATGTGAGCAAACATATGTGACATATCAATTTCTCGTCTATCGCTATAGTGATAAAAAAAACTTCCAGTAAGCAAGTTCTAAGTGGGTCCAGATGTACAGTGGAGGGCAGGTTACAATATTTGTATAGTAAAGCTGGGGCTTTCTTCTCACCCAGACGTATGAGCAATTTCCTCAGAGGCTACTCACAGCTGACAAATGTGGGAAATATGCTGCAGTCTGGGTGCTAAGGATCCAGACACCCCTTCATCTCACCCTGCACGCTCAGATATTTCACTCACTCCAACGCTTTATGGTTTCTGTAGACATTTTCAAATGCGCAAGTTCTGAGAAAGACAAGATTAACTCATTCACATGAAGGAATGGTTCATTTCAAAATAAGAAATCAGTCATTTGTCTTTTGAAGTTTGTTGGAAAATACAACGCAGACAAAGCGATGAATCAACAGTAAGTGACTGTCTTCTTCAGGGTGGAGTGTTCATCTCCCTTACATCTCATTTTATCTTAGTCTCCTTTTTTTCTTCAACACGTTTTGACCCTATTTGACTTTAGAAAAAAAACGGACTTGCTGGAACAACATGTCACATAAAGTCTACCCAAATGCCGCTCTGTTTCCCCCGTCAGACAGCCAAAGTGAAACAACACAACATGTGTTCAATGCAGTGGGGAGGGCTTAAACTTTTGGAAGAAAACTTGCACCCCTCTGGGATTCAATGATGTCATAGTGGATATGGTATTTATGTGGTGTATTACTATCTCCATATTAGGATATTTGTTCCTTGCAGGCTCAAAGAAGACCGTTGTGCTGTGTGTGTTCAGCTGAAACTCAAATGTATTGCTCCATTTTGGACATTCGGGACTTCGAGTGTAGCAAAGTTTGCAGATGAAGTAAGCAGTCACTGCTTTGGCCCCAGAATTATTTTTATATTTTTTGTGGCACTTTAGATGTGGAACCACAGAGCGGTTAAATTACAGACTAACCTGAGAGAAAATCTGAAAAATACCAATAGCAGTGAAATCACTAGTATGAATCACAAGGCAATGACATCATCTTAATTAAAATTTTACAGTGGAAGATTTTTAGACAACAATATTGGAGATGATGGATCAACTATAGACCTTTATAACCACACCAAAGAAAATTCCACTTATTGTGAAAGAGGGAATCATTTTTCTCCTTTAATCGAGTTGTGGTTGATTTTCCCTGTTTGCTCATATTATGGGGTTAGGTGAGGTAATACACAGAAAACCCCTCTCCCTTTCGAGGAAGTCATAGACAGATTTTTTTTATATTAAATTAAAATGCTATCCAGATAAAGCTGAACTCACCAACTTTAAGCATTTAGGCACTCTCGTCCTGGTTACGTCTCAGTTAAAGTGATCACACAATACCTGGCTTGAAAAACACAAGCACGTGTGTATAAATCACATGTGCTGCATTACTTCTGGGAATTAAATTCCTTCTAACAGCTCCTGCAGTCCAGCCGTCCACATCGGTTTTTGTTTTTTGCACAGTGGGGCTACTGACAAGCAAAAGTGCATTGCAGCAGCTTGAGTTGTCACATTGAAGTATAAATGCATCCTTGTTTCTCTGACAGGAGCGTAAGTCTGCTGCAGGCCCTGGATGAGAGCTACGAGCTGGACCTGATCTACATCACAGAGAGGATCATCTCCGTCTCCTTCCCCAGCAGCGTGGAGGAGCAGAGCTACGCTGCCAACCTGCGTGAGGTCGCATCCATGCTGCGCTCCAAACATGGCCACAACTACCTGGTACAGTTTCCTGTGTACATGTGGATGATTCTAGCAGGATTATAGCAATTATCTTTCACAAAACAAAAAACACACAAAAAACAAGGGAAAAAATGGAGGAAATGGCGTTTGCTCAGGCAGGAAGAGGAAGTCATTAGAGCATGCCAAGATCAGCGGATCATCAGCTGATCTCCCTCGCTTTCCAACCACACGTTGACGCACACACGTTCACACAGCAAACCCATTTATGTAACATCTGTATCTCTGTATACATCTGATACTATTTGCTACTGTTTGTTCTGGTACTGAACTTTAAGAGTGTTGAGCTTTGCTGCAGTTTTAGGACTTTCTCAGCACCTCCTGTAGTGTGAATGTGTGAGAAACAACTATATGTATATAAATAGTGAATAGTACATTGTCTTATTATAGATCTCTGTGGAATACCCGTAGCAAAATGTCAGGAACTGACCTTTACTAAACCCTTTCCCCAAACGGCAATTGTCCAATCACAGCTAAGCAACCGTAACTATGCATGGAAGTTTTGTAGAGTTTGGATTTCTCTTCATTTCTCCACAAAATAGTCCAAAGCTTTTAAAATGTTTGGTGGGATGTGTTTTATCTAAAAAGCACATTCAAATAGCACGCTTGTCTGCTCATTAGCACACTAAACTAACTTGTGCTAGTACAGTTGTATTCCAGTGTCATTTACTTAATTAATCAGTTAGTATAGCAGTAGATAACTATATTATTATGTGGGATTAGGTTAAAATGCTGCCTTTCAGGACTGATACATCCACTGTGACATGATCCCTGACGCTAATAACTACTGTCTCACAGTCTTGGCTTACATTAGTGGCAATCTGATGCTCTGATTTTGTAAGTTTATCTGAGATGACGTTGCCAAACTCATCAATCTTCTTCATGTTTATTTTCTCATGTATTTGTGAAACATAGTGGGAAACCTGCCACCATTATCATTTGTAAACTGCATAAGTGCTCTGTGAGAACAGCTTGAAGGAATAGTAGCAGTGACTAACAGGAGCAGGAATAGAATGATATCTGATATTAAAGATTAAACATTAGCCTGAAATCATATATATAACTAAATGTAGTTCCCCTTCTTTGTCAATATTTCAATATTTAATGTAATAATGGTCTGTATTTTTCCTCAGCTCTTCAATCTCAGTGAGAAGCGTTACGACATCAGCGAACTTAATCCAAAGGTAAACCTGGAACTCTCCTCTCCTCTCCTCTCCTCTCCTCTCCTCTCCTCTCCTCTCCTCTCCTCTCCTCTCCTCTCCTCTCCTCTCCTCTCCTCTCCTCTCCTCTCCTCTCCTCTCCTCTCCTCTCCTTTCCTCTCTTCTCCCACCAATGACCACAAGTCTCTGATGAATCATTCTCTCCTCCTCTCCCAGGTGTTGGACTTTGGCTGGCCTGACCACCATGCCCCTGCCCTGGACAAAATCTGCAGCATCTGCAAAGCTATGGACACCTGGCTGAGTGCCGACAGCCACAACGTGGTGGTTATACACAACAAGGTGAGGCTGAGAGACAAAAACGATGCTGTGAGAACGGGACATTTATCTCCAGACAGTAGAGGGTGCTCTCAGGCTCTTCTTGGGGCCGCTCCTTCCCCTGAGGCTGCAGCTGTTTCTTAGCGTTATTATCTGTAATGATGCTCTCCCTGAGTGAAAAACTGACATTCAGGGTGGAGTGTTTTGCTTGCCAAAGTATGTCTCTGTCTGCTAGTTTGGGTTGGGTTGCGCTGGATGCGGCTCAGGAAGACACAATTAGGGTGAAAAAAACTCTGCTCATCATAGCTACTTAGGTTTATCCTTTACCCTTAACAATACCATAAAGACTGAATTGACAAATATTTTCCTGGCTTTGCCCAAACTTACTTGCATCACATTATACTCTTGTGGGAAGCCACACTTGTCTGGCCCCTAAGTATCCCGACACAAATCATAAAAAGTATATCTAAATACATCTACTAGGCCGATTTCCCATATGTAATACCTAATCATTTTCACATTAACCCCAGTGTGTTCCTGATTGTGCTTTGCAACACAAGAATTAAGTTTGGGATCCTAAACCTCTCTGCCTCATTCCAAGATTTCTCCACAGGGGAACGAGACGGCTGCTATAACAACAGTTGTTATTTTTCTGTGAGTTGAGTAACGCTGGTGATGAGAGTGTGGGCTTGGAAGTTGTGGTGGTCACTAAGGAAGCAGGCTGTGTTGGGTTTCCACATGTCCACAAATCATTTCCACTGGGCTCCACGCTGTTTAAGCAGCAGGAGTATTTATAATGCGGAACACACTTATCCTTCACAGCGATCCTTAATTTAAAAATGCATAGAAATGTAAAATGAATGCATCCATATCCATATGGTTAGACATGCACAGCCAATTTTTTTTGACCATACAAATTACAGGTCACGTTTTTTTATTTTTTTTAAATGATATTACTAATATAAAAATAAAAACTTTATCTAAACTTTAAAGAAGCTCTTTTACACGTCATGGTCAGTTTAGTAGTAGTGAGTCCAGCCTGTGAAACCAGTGGTAATAATGTCCTCTGTGGCTCTGGAGAAGCTGTCTATAATCTGGGATAATGACCGTGATCATGATGTCACTTTAAATATATAACAGTGAGTCAGTGTTACACGCTGGGGTCATGGAGTTTAAGAGAAAAAGAAAGTGGACATTTACCAGGCAGGGAAGATCTAATACTGCGTTCTGTTTCTCATCCTTTGCACTTTACTCAACGATAATCACACTTAGCGGTAATTGCCATTTTCCTTGTTTTCTGTTTTTACTTTATCTGTTCTTATTGTGCACATTAGCACTGAAGGAAACAATTGTCATTATATATGGAGAGAATGACAACACATTCTTTCTTTGACATTGAACTTTGAATATCTGCATTATCCTAGTTACTTGTTTCCAACTTGAAAATAGCGTTTACGTCATCACATCACAAATTACAACTAGGATTGTTTCAAAATATCCTACTTGGCACTAAATAATACATAAGTGCCTGAAATAAATGCCCTCAAAATTGGGATTAATTATCTTGAACGAAGGGTTCAATGTGGACATAGTGCTATATTGCTATTGCTAACTGTATTTTTAACCTCCATATGACAACTATACAATCCCAATGTACAACCATCTTGAGTTGTCTGATGACATGAGCACAAGCAAGTCGTAAACATGGAAATCTTTCCCATCTCTACCATCCGTCCATTAGATCACGCTGCACAGTGGGGAATGTAGGATCCAGTGTTTCTGGAATTTGACCCATTACTAGGGACTAAAACTCAAGATACATCAGCCTCTGTTACATCAATTTTAACCATTCTCGATTTAATCTGTCTCTTGTGAGTCTAGCAGCTGTATAGAAGTGCAATAACAAATCACTTTACAGCCCCAGACTGTTCAACGTCATCAAAGTTTAGAAAGAAATCAACACAAGGATAAAATGACTACCTCTATAATCCCATTAAAAGACAATTCAATGTTGCAAAGATGTGTAAAAATGTGTTCTCAGGACACCATCATGACCATGAAGATAATATCTGTAGTTTACTCTTGCTTGCTTGATTTCTTTTCAGGGCAATCGAGGCAGAACTGGAGTGGTGGTGGCGGCCTACATGCATTACAGCAACATATCTGCCAGGTAGGTGTATAATAGCACCTACAGCTACAAAGAGTTATGTGGCAGCACAGTTTTGGGAGAGGAGAGGAAAGAAAGTCAGAAAGAAAGGGAGAAAGACGGAGCATGAAGATGAATCTGTAATATTTCTGTAAACATAAAAATAGAAGTGGTGAAAAATTGGGACAGGGTGGTGGGGGGCCTAAATGAGGAAGAGACATGAGTGGAAAAACTTAGACAGGCTAGCATTGTTCATCACAAGACTGTAGCCCACATCTGAAGAACAGCCAGAGATGTGATGAGCAGAAGTAGGAGTGGTGCAACATGAGACTGAAGAACAACACTTTTATTTGGAGATATCCAAGGAAAAAAGTGTTTAATATAATAATTATGAGCAGCAAGCACTGCGTTAGCTTAGAGAGTCGCTGGATCATAAGGCCCAAATTATAAGTGCCAGCTTTTTATTTATTTTCATTGGGTTTATTCTTGGATAGGCTGAAATAGAATGACATTCAGCTGCAAAACTGAAGGAGATGTAAACAGAGGAGCGCCTGACTCCCTGTTGTTTCTGAAAGAGAACTGATTGGTCAATTTAAAGATGTTTTACTATGTGCGTAGAGGTCTTGCAGAATTAGACCATTGTTGTCTGACCTGTAGACAACCATCAGATAATAGTAGATAATAATTCATGAAACATTATGAATATCTACATATCTACACACACATGATCCAGAATGTATTATATAACATCTATTACTCCTGATCGTTATGTATTATGTCAATTGCAGCTTGTTATCTAATCAATTCTAATCCAGTTTTTTGTGGTGTAATGTCTGACATTAAGAACGTTGAATGACTGCTTTTGCACAAAACATACATATGCATTACTATAATTTTCTACTCCAGTGATGGCATGCAGACTTTTAAGATGTCTGACATGGCATGATTACTGCGGTTGTTTTTCCTGTTTCCTCTGATTATTATCAGGCTCCATAATGGCACGAACGCTAAGGATGCACACAGATGCACCGTATTATATACATGAAATAACGTGCAGTATATATGCATTGAAAACACTAGAAATAAAAGTAAATGAAATATGTGATCACCATACTTTTCTGTTCGAATGCAGTGCTGACCAGGCCCTGGACAGGTTTGCCATGAAGCGCTTCTATGAAGACAAAGTGCTTCCTGTTGGTCAGCCTTCTCAGAAAAGGTCAGTTTTTCCTCACTTGTTGTCTGAGTATGATTTTGACCCCATAGTGAACTGTTTCACAAAGAAATCTCTGTCTTTCCTTAAACTAAAAATAGCTACATTCATTTATTCTCAGAGCAGTGAATACACTTTAAACTAGTTAAACAACGCAGGTGACCAGTGAAGGGTTGGATGCAGGGCAAGTTGACTGCTTGATTGTATTGAAGGGGCTTATTCAGTTCTAATTGACTGACGGGGAGTCCCAGGTATTTAACCTCTTTTGGAGTCATTATCAACGTCATTGATACCACTTGGTTTGTCAGTGCTCCTGGCTGTTGTAACGACAGTGGTTGGAGTTGTCACATGAGGCCAAATGTGAATGGTTGTTAAGTCTCCTGGGAACTGATGAAAGGAAAGCATTGTAAGTGGGGTATAAGTGGTGTTGTAGCCCTCCTCCTCTGTTGAGGGATGGTTTCTCTAATTTGACGTAAACAGCCTCCTTCACTCCCCTTTTAAAACATCTGTTGTCCCTTTCTAAAATATGCTGTTGTCTTCAAAAGAGTGTCCCTTATCTTTCAGGTGTAGTTGGCCCTCCTGCGTTGAGCCATGTGTTTCTTTTATGTTCGTTGAGTTTTCCCGAAATACAAGTCAGCGCATTCCTCACTGCATTGGACTGCTTTTCTTGTGTTTGGGTGTGTGGTCTTTTGGGTTGGACCAGTTTCTGTCTTAGTGTGTTGCTGGGTTTGAACAACACAGGGATGCTGTTAGAGGGTGTTTGTTAAAGCCCTCTTGAATTTGGCAGATACTCCAAACACGCATGGAATGACGATGTTATCGTGTTTATTCTTCTTTCCTTCACCACTCAAAGTGTTGGTGTTCTTCCTGGATCGTTTGGCTGTTTTCTCAAAGATCCGGTCGGGGTATCCACAAGCCTTAAGTGCATCCTTAAGGTGTTTGCACTCCATATCTTGGTCAAAGCCAAGCTATTGTTCCTGACGTCCTCTCGTGTGAACTTGATGTTACTCTTCACTTAGTTAATTGTCTTGTGTGAAGGATTGCACTTCCTGGGTTTTAAGTCCAATCTTTGCACTTCCTGGGTTTTGAGTGCAATCCTTCACAGAATGCATTAAATCAGTGGACAGTAACATGGAGATACATTGTTTACACTTGGCTTCAGGCGACTCCGATGACTCTAACAAGTGTCGTTATAACGGCCAGGAACACTAATGAACCAAGAGGTATCAATGATCTCTAGGAGAGTATCTACAACCATGACGTCCAGTTGCACTCGATTCAACCCTCCTTGCATGACGTGGATGACTGAGAATTTTTACAGACAATTTATACATCCAGCAGATCATTCATCTTTTTACCTCTCGTTTTGGCCTCCATCAACTCCAGAGGGAATAACATCACTGTTTAGCTGCTGAATCCTGTCTGACTTTGTATTTGCAGTTTCATACTCAGCAGGTAACACACAGGGGAGTTATCAGAGATTTCTCATTGAGACTAAATATGCACACCTTGCAAGACAGATTTATTTTGCAGCAACAAAATGTATTCATGCTAATGTAGTGTAAAAACCAGTATAATTATACCAACAGCAATGTAAGAAATCAAAAAGTACTCAGGACACAGTTGTCACCATTTCTGTGATAAAAAGAGTGCATTTAATCAAGGTTGGCTCTTTTAGCATGGTTGACATGTTGAGGTCATAGCCAAAGATTGTGTCTCTTTATAGTGATGAACACAGGATTAAACCTTCATCTGTTTGTTGTAAAACATTAACAATCATGATTCAATTTGACTGAAAGAGACAGAGTAGCGCTATCATCTCTTATTCCTTTCCTCTGTTCAACTCAGGTATGTGGAGTATTTCAGCGGCTTGCTCTCCGGACACATCAAGATCAACAACAAACCCCTGTTCCTTCACCATGTCATCATGCACGGCATTCCAAACTTTGAGTCTAAAGGAGGTGAGTGTCATGCACAGAATATATACACATGCATGCACACTTACTGTATGTTCACATATGCACATGGGTGAGCATTTACACACACACACACACACACATACATTATTTACTTTTGACCTTCTCTTTTTTGAATTGTTCTCCAGGTTGTCGTCCTTTTCTAAAAATCTACCAGGCCATGCAGCCCGTCTACACATCTGGGATCTAGTAAGTCTTAAAACACACTCACACTCAAATGCTTTTACAAGATTCCAGGGATAGTGAACTCGTAATGGCTCAATAATAAAAAACCCTGATTTTCCTTTATAGCCTCTCCTCGAACTCTCCTGCCCCCCAATATGCACACACAAACTTGCCAGTTTGCACTCTGTGCTGCCCTCGCGTTATTGTATGCTGCAGGCTCTTGTTTCCCTAAAGTAGGGAAACAAGAGTCGCTTCAAGTGTTATTGTGATCGGGGAGCCAATGAAACAGGCAAACAGGCATCTGTGTGGACGCCTGCAGAGCTTCCCTGCCAGAGGCCCCCTGCTGGTTCCCAGGGCTAGACAGGAAACAATGGATTCCATGGCTTTCTGTTGTTGTTTTGGTAGGAGAGGACGTTAGAGGAGAGAGCTGGAAAGAACATTTGCAGTGAATTTACAAAGTATTATGGTTTACATGCAATACAGACATTGATTGCAATATCTCAGTGTGAAGAGCAGGAAAGCTGCAAAAAGTAACTGTCATCCACATATATAGTAAGATAAGATAAGATAAAATAAGATGTTCCTTTATTAGTCCCACGATGGGGAAATTTGCAGTATTGCAGCAGCAAAGTGTAAAGGACAGAAAAAATGGAAGAGCATCAATAAAAAGAATAAAGTACAATAAATAATAAGTACAAAAGCAATTAAAAAAAACAATAGTAATAAATATATAATAAATAATCATAATACATGTTGATGAGATCATTGAGTTCTATACATAAAAAAACAGGAAAATGGCTGACTGGATTAGTAGTTGAAGAAAAGTTTCAATTCAGTACAAAGTTAAAGGCACAGTGTAAATATGTCAGTTTATGATATACAGTATATCATGGCACTAAATGTTGCTTAAAGCTGCATTTATTGATTGAAGCTTAAAACCCAGCATCTTATTATTACCTTATGAAGTTGGTGTATATGTTGTGAGCTAGTTGCTAACATGGTCTGTTGTTTGGTGCTGGGCAGGTACTGAAGAGCACAGTGGGTGTTTTAGATTTATTACTGAAAAACAGCTGCCTGCTGCGAATAGAAACCAGGTTGATGAGAGGAGAGTTTCTGGGCTGTAAAACCTGAACAATGAGATGAAATATGCTAAAAATCTTAGGTGAACTGCAGAATTCTGTGATAATTCCCTGTGGGTTTAGTTAAACTTTTACATTGCACAAAGTAGTTTCATTGATTAGTGCAACTTAAACCTGTCTGATTCCATTTGTCTCATTCTTTGCTTTGTTCTCCTCCTGATTTATATATGAAGTGGTTATGAAGTGTTTTAAAGTTACTGCTATACATAGCAAAGCTTGTTTTTGTCACTCTTACAATAGTGTTAACACTATAAACGCACTAACAGCTTACACAATAACTAAGTGTGAAATAATCAGCACATATACTTCCAGACTGTCAACTACTTAAAGCCTTAAAGTCACATTCCATCCCACTTTCTCTCACATGCTCCCTATTAGCACTCTCCACCCTTTGATCCTACTCTACCAGAAAGACAATCGTGTAGACACTAATGCCCAAAATGAGTCCAGCTCTGTACTGCAGTCATGTTCTTTGATGGCCACTGTTAAGGAAAATAAGGGATTGTTAGTAGATGATATACATAAAGTGCACACGGTTATACCAGACAACCAAAATCATGATATTGGATTTAACCCTTACAAACTGTTCATAATTAGTCTCCACACCAATTCACATTCATACATTTTTATCTATGGAAAAAAGACAGTCACAATCACTGTATAAAGAATATAACATGTTTGAATGGTGTTTTTTGAATGTCATATTTGGACATTTGCATCAACAAAAATGTATTTCAGCTGCACAAAAATAAAAATATGATGTATTTTTTTGGTATATTCTGGGTCACATTAGGAAAAGTGCACCTAAAAGACGTGTATAGGGTGTTTTTACAGCTCTAAAATGTAAAATGAGTCAAATTTGAACCTGACCAGTATGTAAGGGTTAGCAAAAGAATATTCACAGCAGTGACAGGGATAGTAGCCTTTTTTTATCTAACGTGTTTTTTTTCCTTTGCAGTAATGTTCAGGGGGACAGCCAGACGAGCATCTGTATCACCATCGAACCTGGTCTTCTTCTGAAAGGGGACATCCTGGTAAGAATGGCATAGATAGTGGCCCTTGTGAACCCCCTCCTGTTGACTTGGGCCCTTTGGCAGATTATTTAAAGCCAACAGTCTCAAACTTGGGTTTTAAGATGGACAGTGATTTTAAATTGGATCGGCAAATTAGTGCTGTGGTGAAGTCCAGCTTTTTTCACATTAGACAGCTGGCAAAGGTGAAGCCTTTCTTCGCACAGCAGCACTTTGAAACAGTAATCCATGCCTTCATCACATCTCGGCTGGATTACTGTAATGCACTTTATTTCGGAGTCAGTCAGTCCTCCATCGCACGTCTCCAGTTGGTGCAAAATGCAGCCGCTCGGCTCTTAACTGGAGTACGTAAGAGAGAACACATAACTCCCATCCTGGCCTCCCTCCACTGGCTGCCTGTGCACTTTAGAGTCCATTTTAAGATTCTTTTATTTGTTTTTAAATCTTTAAATGGTCTGGCCCCGCTTCACCTCTCTGAGCTCCTTCACCCCCACGCTCCTGCTCGGTGCCTCAGGTCAGCTGATCTGCTGCTCCTGGAGGTACCGAGGTCAAAGCGGAAGCTCAGAGAGAAAAGAGCATTTTCTGTTTCCGCTTCTAAATTGTGGAACAAGCTTCCTCTAAATATCAGACTAGCTTCCTCACTGTCCATTTTTAAAACTCGTCTTAAAACCCATTTTTATTCCTTGGCTTTCAACTGTGCATGAGACTCTGCTCCTGTTTTAGTGCTTTATGGTTTGTTTTTAGTTATACTTTTTAATTAAACAATTATTTTAGTATGTATTTATTTTTAATTGTTTTATGTTCCTGTGTTGTTTTATCTATTTATGTACAGCACTTTGTTTCAGCTGTGGTTGTTTTAAAGTGCTATATAAATAAAGTTGAGTTGAGTTGAGATATAATAATACAGTAGCTCGTGCCTGCTGATAGATTACAGCAAAAGAGTAGGTTCAAGTCTGTATTAATATAATACTGCTAGTAATAGTGCTATTAATGTGGAAATGGGCCTTGCTCGCTGTAACAAACCCTGTGCGATTCTCTCCAAAGTTGACTACACTGTAAGAAATGGGGGCCAAAATCCACAGCCTGCGTTCTGTGCAAATATGCACTCCAAAGTTCAGCTGACATTAATATGATGCTTCAGCAGTCTCAGTTAGCTAAATTGAGTAGATTAATTCCAAAGTTAGACCCTGTTTAAAACAAAATTCTCTTCCTCTTCTTGTTTCCCTGGGGTGTGCCTTGCCAAGCTGCGGCAGAGAGAGATACTTTTATAGTATTTTTATGCAGATTTGTTGCAGGAACCAACTTGTACTCACATGTTAGAGAGTGAACCAGAGATATGCCATATTCTATGTCAGGCACAGAAGCAGGAGCAAGCCGATGTGGTCTGGATGACGGCAAGAACATCTGGCGACCGACCCCAAAACGCTCAGGAGTCGGAGTGATGTTACCAAAATATTAGTGTCCAAAAACACAGACTGCAAAAATATCAGATCTTTTAAAGAAAAAAAAAGTCACTTCAAATTTTTCTCTGAGCACGTCTTGAGTTGTAAAAACTGGATAACTTCAACAGACTTACACGCAACTACCACAATGTATCCCTCCGCCACAGCTCAGCGAGGAAAATTCAGTCCTTTTGTTCTAAACAGATGGTGACTTTAGAAGATACTGACTCAATGTATGCAACTGAGACAGCTAAAGCTTCATTTTACCTTTAGCTGAACTTTGGAAAGCTTTTTTTTTTTTTGCACAAAACGAGAGCTGTGGATTTTGGCCCCCATTTCCTACAGTGTAGTCAAGTTCTGAGAGAATAGCTGCAGGGTCAGAGTGGTGAGTAGGAAATGTAACAGCATATGTGCACGATAGTATTGCATTAAGACTGTCTTGAAAAAAACCTGAACTTATCTTTTAACTAGAACACAAGAAACTGGAAGCATTATCTCTCTTGTCACAGGGTGAACTCCTGAGTGTGAATCCAATAAAAGAGAAAGTTTAATGCCTTACTTTTTCCAGTGTTTAAATTATCCCAGAGAGAAAGAAAAATTAAGAGATGTTAAATGATGAATAGCATAGGCTGCCAATGAGAACAGCTGTATGAAATGCACAGAGGATACACTGACTTGTATTGTTTATTAGTAATAAGGGAATCCTGTTAGTTTTTCCAATCTGACGCTGTGTGTATGTGTTGAATACATGTGCTGCAGCAGTTTATAGTATCCATTCACAGAAGAAATAGGGCCATAAAAACCTGGGGGAAGACAGTTGGCTTGGATCCCATACCTCAGTTTATAGACCCTCATTAGCACACAATATGTTTTCTGGAAACTATGACGTCAAAATGGAAAATGTACTTTCTTTCCACAAAAACGTTTTGGAAACATAAGGTACTATTTCAACATGACATAATCATTTAAAGGAAAGTTGGCATGTCAGATTGATATTTTTAGTACTTTTAGCGAGAGATCTTTCTATTTATAGAAAGATATTTTTGGGGATTTTTACAAAATCACATGTGCTCCATTTGTTCTTGCTAAAATGAAGAAAAACGATCCTCAATAAAGTGGCACCGGTGAATAGATCAACTTTAGTTTTTGCATGTAGTTGAAGCAGAAGAACTGCGCACATCAGCAAAGTTTCTGCCTCTGCTGTCATTCAGGCCATAATATTATCCATGAGATGTCCTCAGGGTCATAATTTCAGCTTGAGGAATTTCAAAGGAGCACTTACTGTATGCTCGAGGCTGTTCCGTTTTGGCCGTCAGAGCTGGGCTCATATCTCATCCTTTATTTAAGACAGACTAATGGATTCTGCTGAATGCATGGTCTGACTGAGCCGTTGCCTGCTGATGCTCATTATTATTCAGATAACACAGAGAATGTGAACTGTGGCCTTTACGGTCAAATGGAGGAGACATTAGTCAGCATGGAGTGTGCTCTTGCATTTCAAACTGTACTGGTGTATGTTTGTGCAGCTGAATTGAGTTGTGGATGAAATGAGTGCCAAAAAATTAGTAATTAGTCAACGGTTAGATGAAAATGATAATCACAGAGGAAAATCTTTATTGAGATGATTGAAATTCTTCAGGTTGTTTTCTTCTTCTCTAGTTGGCCAAAGTTCGTAATTTCCAATTCCAAGTTTGGTTTAAAGTTTGCTTCAAGAATCAAAATGGATTCGAGGATGTCACAAAGTTTAGAACGGGAACAATACAGCCGAACAACTCCAGCAAACAAATAAAGATCTTTAAAGTGATAACTTTTTAACTCTCTTGCCGAGAATTAGATGAAAAGATTAATGCCGCTCGTATGTCTGTCGGTTACTGAGACCGTAGCGAGGAGTTGGTTAGCTTAGCTTAGCTTTGCATAAAGATTAGAAACAGATGAAAACAGGCAGTCTGGCGTTCACTGTTTCACCTGCACAAAAAAGCAAAAACAATAGTTTCTGTCCAGCTGCAGCGTCTCATTGTATTGTCATCTAGGGGTTGGGTTGGGTTAAACAAACTATGTAACATGCTAATTAATGACTTTTGGAGGTGCTTATAGGCATATTTTGTTACCTTTGGACAGAGCCAGACTCGCTGTTTCAAGTCTTCCTACTTAGCTAAAATGAGCGGCTGCTGGCTGCGGTCTCACATTAAAATTGACAGATATGAAAGTGGAATCGATCATCACGTTTAACTATTGGCAAGAAAACAAATGAAGGTTTCCCAAAATGTTGAACTATTCCCTCAACATTAAGGATGATTTATCCCGAAATGTGTGTGTGTGTGGGGGGGGAAAAGGCTTGCATGAAAGTGAAACCGTGTAAGTGCTCTAAAGACAAAACGCAAGCTTGAAATGAATGTTTTCCTTCTTCCCTCCTTCTATTTTTTGTTCTCAAAGTTCGCTCACCAGCTCTGTTTTCCTCATGAAAAGGATCCCTCAGTGGGAGGTATACAATATCCCTGAAAGCTGCACTAAGCCAAGGGATATTTTACTTTGCCTTCCTCTCGTCCTCAATCATTTATGTGCTTGTCTGGATTTGCGAACGTAACATATTTGGATGTTATTTGGCCCCACATGTAGAAAATGGTTTTATGGAAAGCAAATCAATCTCACATTAGTTGTAATCATTTTTTTTTTATTGTTCATAAGTTTATTTTCTGATGCTGTGCAGTGACCATTCGCATAAAACATTTGAAATGCTTCCCAGCTACTGTGAAATTGTTCATTTTATAGGAAATTTTAACCATAAGTAAATGAAAAAATGCTCACTGTCACTGTAACAGTGGGATGTTTTTCAGTTTTGGCAGTTTCTTCTTCACCGCAGCTGCAGTTTGTGGTTGCGTGTTGTTTGGGTTTAGGTAAATATTCCTCCAGTACCTTTAAATGTGAGGTCCTTGTAAAACACTAACAGATCCAGGCTGCCCATCGGGGAACAGCAGGAGGGAGAAAGAAGATTTTCCTGTGTGTGGTTTTAGTGTTGCTCTTAAAGCTGTTGTGTTGGGAGAAACAGCCATACACCATACACTATACACACATAAAAAAAAGCCTTAAATGCTTTTTCTAGCTCAGATTCAGTGTAGAAAAAAGACTAACAATGAATCCAGCTGGCATACCTCTGGCTCGTGTTTCACAGAGATCATTTCATATTGTGCTCACTTGATTCTAAGCTACAGTTCAGCAGTAGAGGTGATTTGATTTTTGCAGTTTACTTTTTCACATCCTGAGTTTTATTTCAGTTCAAATTTAGTGTATCTGAAGAGATAAACAGACATCTGTCCAACAGCAGTCCAACTCTTTTAAATCAGCATGTTGAGTTCTGTTGGTCCTGTTGGACGTAATGCTGGTGCTTACAATTCTTTGAATCTCATCTTACTCCTTCAGCTCAAGTGCTATCACAAGCGCTACCGCGGCCCGTGCCGAGATGTGATTTTCCGGGTGCAGTTTCACACATGTGCGGTTCATGACCTGGGGATCGTCTTCGGAAAAGATGAGCTTGATGAGACATTCAAAGGTAAGAGAGAGAGAGAGATAGAGAGAGAGAGAGAGAGAGAGAGAGAGAGAGAGAGAGAGAGAGAGAGAGAGAGAGAGAGAGAGAGAGAGAGTGAGAGTGAGAGTGAGAGTGTACACAATCACTGGCTGATGTATTTGACATTAAAATAGTCAATCTGTTTTCTTGCCATCTAAGTAATAATCATTGTTTTTCTTGTTCTCTTTTTATTATTATCTGGGTCTAGATGACAGGTTCCCGGAATACGGAAAAGTGGAGTTTATTTTCTCTTTCGGGCCAGAAAAAATTCATGGTAAGAATCAATGTGTCGGAGTGTTTTTCATCAATTATAATATTTCACCTTTACATTTATTATATTTGTTTTATTGTGCAAGTTTGTTCTCCATTCAATAAACAAATCAAACCAAGCAGGTTGTTCCAGACTTTTCGTTATAAATCAAAAAAAGAGAAACTGAAATGAAGATAGTGAAGATTAAGTCTGAATTTAAAGACAACATTATGACAGTATGTAACATGTGTTTTATTTATTGTGATGGAAAGACATTCACATTTCTGCTCTGCCTCTTTGTACTTCTGGTCAAGGTATGGATAACCTAGAGAACGGGCCGAGCGTGTCGGTGGACTACAACACACAGGATCCTCTGATCCGCTGGGATTCCTACGAAAACTTCAATCAGAACTGTGAGGACAACACAGACGGTAAGCACGGCTGGATTAGACACAGCATTTTAAATTAAACTCAATAAAGTTACAGTCCTGAGTAGAACTAGGCAGAAACACTCCTGAGTCCCAACATAAAAATCACCAATACACATAAAACCGTGTTAGATGCTCTGCTAGGTGCTGACATTTTTATCTGGTTACACACACACACACACACACACACACACACATAAATAAACACATAAATATCACACACATGTTGTACGAGCATGCTCAAAGACACAAACCCGCTCAGAGAAGGTGGAACTCCTCCGGCCCCCCTCTTGTGTCTTGTAAACTTAACAAGGTGTTAATTACACTGGCTCTTAACAGCCATAGTCCATATGAAAGGTCTCATTTAGACTTCACTTCCACTTGTGGCTAATGCGCAATAATTTCCACGCAACTTGTATTTCTAACTTATTTAGAGTAATTACATTTTCAGCTTAGCGCAACAAGACGTACTGTACCACACTCGTGTAACACCAGTTAGCATAGCAAACACACCTGAGAAGATGACTGCACATGATCCCTCTGTATTGTATCAGTGGATTTCTGTCATGACCTTTTAGGAAACTGTACATGTGACTGTGGACATGCATTTTAATGTGGTTAGGAAGAAGTTGGAATGCTATTTTAGTCTCTCTTTCTTTCTCACTCTCCCGCCACACACACAAACAGCATGTATCCATGATGACCTCTGTAACAAGGCTGTTTTTGTCTGTCTGCGTGACATAAACAGGAACGATTTAGCCTCTGTCCTAATGGAGCTTAAAGAGCTTTTTCACACTTTCATCTCTTTAAAACTCCCACGACAGGGTCAAACCCAGGTCACATTTAAGTTCAAACGGGTGTTGGAAAGCTTTATGAAACTAACTAGCAGATGTGTGTACTGGTAAATAGTGATTTTTTTTTTTTTGTAGTAGGAGTATACAGTGTTGTTTATTTGATTTCACGCATCACAAAGTTGCAACCACAATCAAATTACCAACAGACTATGTGAGGCTTCATGACTGTGTGTATGATGTGGTGGTTTGCAGCACAGGGGCCCCAAAGGGTACAGTGCTCTCTCTCTTTTCTGTACACATCTTGACTTCAAATATAGTATGGGTAACTGTCACATCCAGAAGTTTTCCGATTATACAGATATCAGTGGATGCATATCAGAAAGGAATGAGCAGGAATATAATCATAAAGGACTTTCATTACCTTCACATAAACACCAGCAAGACAAAGGAGATAGTGATAGACTTCTGTAGCAAGAAGCCCCAATAATATGGATTGGTCGGGCAACACAGACGTCCTGTACAAAAATGCCCAAAAAAGTCATCTCCATAAACTGAACAGACTGAGGTGTATATGCAGTGTTCTTCTGGGGAAGTGGAAGTATAGAGAAGGACAGAAAAAGACTCAATGAACTGCTTATAAGGGCGAGCATTGTCCTGGACTGAGGAGGTGGGTGACAGGAGGATGTTAGCCAAGCCGCCGTCAATCCTACACAACACCTCTCATCCCATAAACAAGACTGTGGGGGCTTTAAGCAGCTCCGTCAGAAATAGACCACTACACCCACAGTGTAAAAGGGAACAGCAGTGCTGGTCATTGGTGCTTGGCAGCAGTCAGACTTTTTAACAGCAGCATATTGTAACACTGTTGTTGTTACACAGGTCACTGCAGGTCATATCTGTATGTGTGATAGGTGTTTTCTTCTAATTTCGAACTGCTTCATAGCAGTTTCATAGATTCATCAAATTGTGGAATGACAAAAGCTGTGTATAAATCCAAGTAAAAATAAGTGTTTTTGCCACAGCAAGTATCAAAAATCACCCAAATCTATTGTAAATGGTTAACAGTAGATCATGTTTTGAAAGGGAGGAGAGCCGCTGGCACCGCTGAATTCATTTGTGGTGAAATTACGACCGCAGAGAGCCCAAAGGCCCTATGGGACCTGACTCTATTGCTTTCCAGAGTGCATTGCAAGGCATTCCTGGGTTCAGCCACAGGCGTGGACAGAGTCTGACTGTTGAGGGAGCAGTGGTCACTCTCTGACCAAAGTGCTACTTTGTCCGCCACCCAAAAAAGGAAGCAATGCTACGCCCTTAGCGATAGCAGCAAGCCTTGTGTTTTGCCTTCCAAAAGGCCACGCTTGTATGGATGGTCAGCTTGTTTTCTTAACCACTGGAATGACTTTCCTCCTGTTTTTAGAAGATAAACGTTGACATATATTGTGAATTATGGTGATGTTATGTCTTTCTTTTTTTTTTATCAAGGGAAGGTATTATGGGAGTGTTATGATCTGGCATATTCCTACTGTATGGATATCCTGTGTTTAGGTTTCAGGTGTTACCAGATACGGGAATTTCACTGTTACATTTACTGAATATTCCAACAATGATTTTACAGGCTGCTATAACAGCTCATGCAAATGTTAAATTGTTGCTCTTGCAAGAGAAAAACACAAAAACATGTGCACTTTAACAATGATGAGTGATGAACTCATAACCCTATAGTGATACTGCACTATATACTGTCCATTACAGAAACATACTGATTATTTTCTAACAAATAATGCATTAATGGACATTTTGGGTGGATTTAAAAGACAATTCACAAAATGACACAGTAACCTTTTTAATAAGGATGCTCTGTCCTTGATTCCCCCTTAGTGTTTTTATGTGTCTCCCTGCTAGTCAGAAAGGTCAGAGGTTACTTGGCTACCTTCTATCGCTGCTCATAAAGTGTTTACGCCACAGTCAGCGGCAGCTTGAAATAGTCCCTGCTAAAATAGAATAGGTCTCTTCTCATTCTGTTCATGTGGAGGTTAGCATGTGTGTGTGTGTGTGTGTGTGTGTATAAATTATCTCAGTCTAGCCTGGTCTAAGCGATAGTGATATTGCGGTCAAGTCTGAATTTGACAAACACGTGTACTTGCATGAATACATATAACTACTATTGCTTCAGGCCTGAGCAGAAACATATAATGAACCAGTGCACATACCATACACAGAAAAACATACAAACACACAATCACATGTTCTTATGTGGCTACTTGAGCCTTGAAGTAGTCGATAAAACTTCAGATGTGTCCCATAATAGCCCTCTGTGCTGTGTGCTTTATTCAGCCAGCGCAGTCAGACTGATACACATATGCATTTTAAATGAGCTCAGCTTGCGAATGGCATTTAAGGAAACAGTTAAAAATGGAGCCGCCTCATAGAAATGCAGTTTGCAGCAATGGCAAGAGAGAAATGGTTTCCAGGAAACTGGTGGTGTTTCCACAGTCATTTGGCTTCACACTGGTTAGTGCTGAAAAGGTAATTAGTTCCTCTGACGGAGTGGCTTTTAGAACTGGGAAGGCAAACGAGAAAGGGTGTATATCTTAACGAGTGTTAGTTAGAAACCAAAAATATTGTTGTTGTGTGGATTCGCAGTTTGTCAAGAATGCTGTTGCTTTTCTGAAGAAAGGGCTAGGCTACTTTACCTACAAGATTTCTACCCTCTTAGCTTATCAAGGCATTGCATAAAGCTTAAAATGATAGGGGTTGATGTTTTGTCGGGATCAACATTGGTTAAGTGTTGTTTATGTGAATGTTGGTTTGAAAAGATTAATGTTGACTTTCAATGTGTTTATTTCATAAGAAACAGCTACAGCTGCTGTGGGACAGTTTTGACACAAAGATTTGTGTTTTGCCTGCACCTTGCATAAACATATCCTCAGCATCATAACACTTACACTATTCATATATTCAGAAACCACTTTTTTCAGATTTTTATTGAACTTATATGGATATGGCATGGTAATTTACTCTTCTACCTACAAATCAAATATTTACACTTATGTGTTGTATCACATAATGTCATCAAAGAAGCAATTTTATCTAGAGGATGGTCTTTATGACCTACTGCAGCTCAGCAGGCAAAATCAGAGTCACCATTATCTTTTACCTGAATCTTTTATTGATGTTGTTTTCCTATCTTGTAGAGTTAAAGTCACTCATAGAGCCTTCTATTGCAGTTTCTGGATCACAGAGATCTGTTTAAGGCTGCATTTGGACACAATATGGCTCTGCAGTTCAAAAAAGGCAAAGTGCTTAGTTGATCTGTGTGTGTTAAAGGTACTGGTCAGGAGATGAAAAACAGCCCAGTCCAGTTTTAAGTGTAGTTTCAATAATATATGTTGAGTTTTAAAGCTAATCAGATACAAAGACATTACACAGTTTCTGAAATTGTACCAGGAATGTGCTTTTTGTGCATCATTTATTAATCAGTGCAGTGAATTCTTGCATGAAATTGCTGAAAAAGTCAACTGTTTTGCTTGACAACCCTGTGTTTTTGCACCAGCGCCCTCCTTTATAGGGTCCCTGATGTGGCAACAGTTCTTTGATGCAGTGCTATTGTCAGGTCATGGCAAACAGAAGAGAAGTACAAACTAAATGGAGCGTACCGTTAGCGGGTAGCACCCTTTTAGTATTGTTGATTTCTCTAAGATGTAATGTTCAAGTATGTATTCATGTGTTTTTATAAAGGGTGATTCAATCTCCCAGGAGAAGATTCTGTAAGATCTCCCTCAAATATCCATTTTCACCAAATCTAACTATGCAACCATTCATGCAATCACTGCTTCCATGATGCAAGTGTCTCCGACTGAAATGGAAGTTGTTACAAGCTGATCCGATCAGTCACCTGATACATGCACCAGTCTAATCAAACAACACCGCTACATGCCAAGCTATAGTCTGATGCAAGCTACCGTACAGACATACTGCAGGGAAAGCCATGTGAGTAGCAGATGTGAAAGCTCAAGTTGTGTGTAGCCTGTGAAGGGTGGATCATATTTTGGTCACTAAATATTGAAGGGTGTGACTGACCCTTGTGTTGTTGTTTACCATTCAGTTCAAGTTATTGACTCAGCTTGCCAACCCACTACATTTCTGGAATAACTGGGATGAGAGGAGGGAGATAATGATGAAAAAATAGATATATATATAGATACACACATACACATATAAATATATACAGAGAAAAGATGGATGAGAGTAAAGAGAAACCGATTTCACATGACTGAGAGATAGAAATATGACATAGCACTATATTTAGCTGTGATTTGTACACAACATCTTTATCAAGACAAGGATTTGACCATGGAAAAAAAAAACAAAAGCATTTTTCTTGTATGCAGTCAGCTTGTATACAGCATTTTGACTCTAAATATTTTTTTCCTCTGGTCTGGTCACTTGCTCCAAACGCTACCCCATTAATTCGTAATGAGTCATTTCTACTTCACCACCTTTCTCTTCAAGCTCTAAGAGGTCTTTACTCTCCCTCAGTAAAGTGTCGGAGGGAGTTAAAGGCGGACTCCTCCGCTCGACTGTGAAGCCCTTTTGTGCACAGAGTCGCAGGAGGAGGAGTGACAGAGAATGTCAGTGTGGGTTTGTGCATGCTGCTGCTCAGCACAGACAGAAAGTTACATGGCGAATTTGTTTCCAGTATTTCTTCGATTTCCCTTCGGCATGAGGCAGCCTTTTTTCAAGGTTCGATAGGTGTTGAAGAGTTCAGCTGTGAACCTGCGTCAAGTTTGTCCTCTGCTCTTTATAACGCTGGAGAGAAAAGTTGTAACAAATTTCAGCAGCTGACGTCTTTGACAACATGTGAGTAGCATGCTCAGTACTGTAGATGTAGAGATTGGCAGAAACAGGATTTTATTTTTTTACTGGAAAATGTGCTCAATTACTTATTGAAGGTTGTCTATTATCCAAACACTTGGCCACATTGTGATTTTTATGTTAATGTTTTTTCACTGCTTCAACAAAGTTCTCAAGGAAAGTGATCCTTTGAAGTTTAATCTTTTACAAATGCTTTTATCAAGTGGTGAGAAAAAGTTGAGGCCCATATGGCAGTCTGTGATTTGATGGTTTAAAAGGAAATTCAGATTTAGTACAGCTTGGTTCTTTTTGTGATTTTGACCATAATTCTTTTTGGGAATATTGTAGGAACCAAGTTATTGTTGGGATCTGGGAATGTGGGGATAATGTTAAAAAGAAGTCTGAAGGAGGAAGAAATGCAAGCAAGCAGATGAGCATACAGGTGTTAGCCAATCGTATTTGGAAAAACTATTGTTACCATTTTAAAAATCATAGTAAACATCTACAAGAGTTAAGATTGACTTCCTGGTTCATCTTTGATCACTGTCTTTTTATAGCAATGTTGCAGTTTACAATTTGGCGCAAACTACGAAAATAGGACACATGCTGTATCCCACCATGATAAACCTTAAATTGTACATGAAAAGCCTCTATAAGTGTTGTAAAATGAGATTTTGATGCATTGTAGCAATTTATAGAAACAAAATGAGTCAAGTGTCCTTGATTTTTCTGTGTAAGCTTATTTTCTGATGCAATTAGTTACTGTTTATCCAAGGTCCAATAAGCATTGCCCTGTGTGGAGAAGTGGCGGGCCAGGTTCGTGTTATTCTCTCACTCGCTCTCTCCAAGAGGTTAATTCTTCCTCTCTGATCTCATACACAGTAGTCAGGGTGAGATGTCTGTGTTCCCGTCCCCCATGTCCTTAATTTATCCAACAGAAAGGATCAGTTGACCATGTGTCCCCTGTTGGGCACAGACTATTTCTTGCAACATTCTTGTAGCAAGAGAGTGAGTTTTGAAGAAGTCAGATTTAAGTTTGTATTTGTGTTGCGTGCTGAGCTGCAGACACGGATCGGGTGGGGGGAGTTACATCATCCTGGTGGAGGTAGAAGTTGATGCAACAGAATGATATCACCGCTGCGACTGTGTTTGAGCTCAGCAGATGACTGAGATTCAAATGTTCAGTTCTGGCCAAAGAGTAGTTCAAGAAGCAGGTGAGCTGTAAATTGCTGCAGTCATGAATGGAATAAAGACATTATTTCTCCTCAATGAATTCCTCTTTTAGGAATTTTGACATGTTTTAGTTGCCAATACTGAAAGATTTTGATAATAGCTAAATCTGCTTCACTTCTCAGCTACTCTCAGCTGAGAATAATTATGTGAATATTTATTTTATGTCCCCCAACTCTAATGTTGCCATTATCCTCATTTCATTCTTTGTCCTTGTAGAATTGAATAATGCTCAAATGGTAATATTTAATCTGATACTTACAATTGACCTAGTTGGGAAACTCTTTTTAATTCTTCCCACACCGAGAAGGTCAGCAGTTTGGATCAGTTTTTGGGTAGCATCCTTGAAGCTGATTAGGAGTCTTTCTTATGGGTCCTTCAGTAGTTTGGCATTGACTTTATAGCGGGTTGGTGTCTGTTGATTCATTCAGAAGCCACAGATGTTCCAGATGAGTTGTTTCATGACTAAATGAAAATCAGATTTACTTGTACGTGTCTGTGTGAATTGATTCGAGTGTGTGCATCAGACTGTGGATATCAGCTGTCCACCTCTCGTGATATCCACTGGTCTCAACATTCTTGCACTTACACTTCTCTGATGCTAAAAAACAAGCCACAGCCTCATTGACATATTTCCAGGCCATGGCATTTCTCCACAAAATGCAGAGGTGAAACGTCTGGCCCCTTGTGTTGGCAACAGGCGTCCGCGCTATCAGTCCCTCCGTCTAGTCCGAGGCTTTGGGCGGATTAGGCTGCTTTGACTCCAAACACAGCCCAGATTGCATAACAGCCAAGACAGAGAAATAAAGGCCTTCTAGGAAAGAGTGGACACAAAGAGAGAACAAGTGCCTTGTGTTGTGGAGTGTCCCCATTTGGACCCTGACTGCGGGGGCACAGGGACAGGGGTTTCTGCTAGGCGACAGCTACTGCGGGGCAAGTTTAAAGTGTCTGTGTGTGTGTCACCTTCCAAGCAACGTGTCAGACAGAGACTGATAACTGAATTTCACTCAGGCAAAAAGATGGTATATTTGGATTGTTGTACTATAATGTGAGCATCACAGAGGTTTCAGGAGGACATGACTAATCCTGGGAAAGAGCACTGGTTATATACAGTCCACAATGCGTGGGAATGAATGAATGGTCTGTTAACTCCTCATAGATGCAGCTTTACTCCAGCTGTTGGCCAGACACTCTGTCTTTCTTTCTCACCCTCGTTTTCTTTTTCTCCAGCCATCTTTACACAGCTGATCTGGCTAAAAATGACATCACAGGATAAGGACATAATTAATCATGATCACTTTCCATAAGCTCTTCTCATAAGTTCAGCTTTTTATCTGTCTTTTATCCAGTATTGATGTCTCTGCACTGTGGTGGGAGGAACCACAATAACTACTTCATCTCTGTCAACAGTAAGCTCTCTCTTGAAGATAATGATAGGACATGACTCTACCTAGTAAATTCAGTATCATTCAGTTAGTGAACCTGACTTTGGGAGTTCACATGCGATCTGGCTTTGCATAAGCACTTGTCTAGCTTTCCTTTAGCCTGGTACTTCTAACCATTTCCATTTCCCTTGGTAGCCTCTGGGACTTGATTGAAATCTATGTGGAGAACCCCAGTATAAACAAAGACTAAGAGTTGCACTTTCTTTATTAGGCACCCCTGTCTTCTTTCGGGTGTGTTATTGGCTGGGAGCCCCCCTCTGCACGGGTCACTAAGCTTAATGAATAGACCCCTTTCTAAGCAAAGGGGCGGATGGACACAGAAGATGAACTTTACAAGGGGAAAGGAACTAAGTTTTTTATTTTTATTATGCATGAACTCAAACACTTTCTTTTCGGGTCTATTGGGAACACTGACCTCAACTCCCCAGCTATTACCTTACCTCTGTAGGGAATTATATTCAGGCACCAACCTGTCCTGCTCTTTATTACACTCCTGTCTTCTTCAATTCACAAGAAACACAGTGTGAAAAAGTAACATTATATTATTCATTATCGTGCCAGTAACATCAAGGAGCACATTTTTTTTCTCAACTGTGCATCCTCAACAGTTATGATTCCTCTGGGGAGCACGGTGTCAAACCACTGCCCAGATTTGAACTCTGATAGCAGTACCTCATACTTGGTCATGTGTTCCTACCGACATAAAGCACCAGTGAGCGGTTATGCACTAATCACTGAACTACTGCATCCTACTGGTTGCCCCTGGCACCTGCATTGACAGGGGTTGGAAGAGAATAACGAGAATTTCTGTGTGTGTTATGCCATCCAGGTGAAGCTCTTATAGTACTTGCTGTCATTTAAAAAGAAGTATCTGGTGATACCATGTAAGGGCCAACAGAAGGATTGAGATGGCACTGAAGGGAATTGGTTAATCCAAATTGGGGAGAAAATGGTGGAAAAATATTTTCCATAAAAAAAAAAACTTGAACAAGTTGGAAAAGCTTGGATCACTACAATCTCTTCCATGTTATTGTCTTGGAAAACGCTACAAAAACACTGCCCAAATGGCTAAAGAAAGAAAGTGTTTTAGTTTTATTTTGCCCTGGTGCTCGGCTCTCTTTGTCTATTTATGTGTCGTTCCCGCATTTGGAAAAGGGGGGCGTAAAAGCTGTCATTTGGGACACTGGAAAATTCTACATCCCAATAATCACATTGTTGCCTGAAGGCAAAATAATCTTGACAATTTAAACCACTGTAAAGAATGATGTTGATGCAGCTCTAATATAAGGAAGTATCTGGTCAGGAGCTGTAGATCTGTTTGGGTCTGCAGCTTTTACCAGGATGTTGATTAGAACAAGAGCTGACAAGAGTTGCTTTGAAGAGAATCTGTGTAAACTATCAAGGCTTAAGAAAAAAGGATGTGGTCATGTCTTTGCAGTCTCTCCAGACCAAAACTATCCAGAGTTAGCCTATCAAAGCTTCTCCTCACCTCTAGAACGAGATAGCTACAGCCAGCTCATCAGACGCTCTCCTCATTTGGACCTCAAGATTTTCCCTACGCAGCCCTGCTGCTAACGACCGTTGATGGCTTTTCCTGAGACACAGCCTCTTCCAGAGTGAAACATAATGCTCTGCATGGATGAAGTGTCTGCCTGAGAAGTAGTGCATGGTGTGAGTAGGTTGTGTCTATGCCTTTTTTGCTTTTACCAGTATATGTGCTGGAATCTAGTATTTATGTTATGAGTGGAATAGTCCAACACAGTCCCCTTTTTAATGCAATAGTAGCTCCAAGTTACTGGTGGTAGATTACAGTTATGTTGTACTCTCAGTCAGTACTTGTCAAATACTGGGACATAGATTAATTTAGATATGAAGGATTTTATTCATTCATTTATTTGCATTCAACTATGATGCACATTTTTGGAATAGCATACAAATAATACTTCTTCTAGTGATGTCATTCGGGGCATGATTGTTGCAGGGAATATTGAAGGTGAACCTAAGATCTATGTCAATGTCAATCAATATTCTTCTCCTGCCTGTTCCAAATCAACCTCCATTACCTCGTCCTTTGTTTCCCCAATCTTAGCGAATTTGCACTCACACGTATCGATTCACAGTAAATCTTTGATGTATTTTTAATGAGCTGCTGGGCAAGTGTTTATTAAGCTACAACAAGTTCCTGTACTTACTGTATATTAAAGTGTGTTGGGCCAATATCTAAACTGTACTTAAATGTTCTTTATATCCTGCTGATCCTCCCCACAAATAGCCATTTCAAATAAAATAAAAATCAAGCTATTGCATTGGAGGATTTATTTTTTGTTGTGGAAAGATTGTGATTCTACTGAAATTATACTACAAAGGAATCATTTTGCATGTTATGCACCAAGCCTTCTTGCAATCAGTAAGGCACTTATGCAACTACTACTACTACATTGCTTTATTTATCAGGCGCACTTCATGACGCTGGCTTCTCATCATTTATCATTTTCATCAATCTTCTCTGATCTTCACAAGTCAAATTAATCCAGCTCAGACCATGAAATAGCCCTTTGTGTAGATCATTTACGAGGCCACAGGATTAATTTAATAGATGTCATTGAGCCCTCATACAGCACAGTAAAGGCATGCTTTGTGGCCAAATCAATAGTTCAGCCATTAACTTTTACCAAATATGGCACCATGTGGGCTATACTTACATGCTGTTACACTAGCATGTGTAGCCACTGAAGCTCTCTAATCTCTTGGGCTTCTTGAATGTAAATGCACTTAGAACTTTATTCTTGTCTGGCTATTAGTGGTTGAAGCAGTTTAAGGCCCGAGGGGACGTTCTCAGTAAATGTTTCATCGTTGCTTTTTATTAATGTCACACTTATGCCCAGTAGACATAGACCCCCAACTGTTTTGGAATGCCCACACACTGTCTCAGACACACATACACAAGCACAGAGCGGCGCATCGTGTGTTTGTCCATGTAAGCTATAGGGGAAACATGCTATTTCCGCTGTAAGGGGGATCTATTGCCACAGGGTCAGAGCTCAAAGCTCAAAGGCTAGGAGGTCACACAGTTGCACCATCTGGCCTACAGAACCTTAAAATATCTGGAGCTCCCTCCATTTGCAACACTTGGGTTAATAGAATTACATTTTGTCCCATGTTGTTGTATTTATGCAAAGTCTTGTCAAAACCTGTGACGGCCGAGACTTGCATTCATGTGCATCTTACACTGATTTGCTTGTGCTGTTTTAACTTTATTATCATCTCAGTGCCACTGTTCTCCAAAACACTTTATAATAACATGTTTTGTTTAATTTTTTTATATATCTATATATCTATAATGAAGACCATGTAGCAACACAACACAACCAGTTGGTCATTCCAGCCAGGACAGATATGGTCCACTGTCTCCCGCTGTTATATAATTAATAAGGACTATGTGGTTAGGATCGCAGACATTCTCACCTGACTAATGTGCTTGGGATCACAGAACAAGTATTTACCTCCCGGGGAGTATGTAAAAACACTAATGTGGACCCACACGGTGTAAGATATCACACATAGACATGCCCTTTCTTATCACTTAACACTGTCAGAAGTTATTTGCAGAGGCCTACGTGGGTTCATTTCAACCAAATAAAACAGCATCAGACATAGCACCACACACACATAAACAGCCACAACATAAATAGCATCCTTGCAGTAAAAAGCCTCACAAGTGTAAAATGACAGATTAGGTTTCCTGTTGTACAAATGGGGATTCTGTGGATCAGCGGTCAGTCACGATGTTCCTAAAGCGAATATATGAACTAGTTAAAGAGGTCTTAATAAACTGGGGTTTTATTTAGTGTGAGGGTGGGATCATAATACAGCTGGCCTTACTGCAGTCATTACCATCATCATCACTGAAAGAATAAAAGAGAGGTCAGGGGAAGGATGTGGGGGCAGAAAGAGAGGACAAAGAGAAGAAAGAGCTTAAAGAAAGAAAAAAAGAGAGTTGGTGTAACAATCTGTGAGTCAAATGTGGGAAAATAGTATCACAGCTCAATCTACCGTGTAACCTTCAGTGAATTTTGCTTGAAATTAGGATGTAAATAGGAAAAGCATTGTGGAGGCCAAAGTCATGTGTTTATTGTTATCACGAAAGTGTTTGTTGTCGGTAATTCTGGATCGTGGTGTGCAATAGTGAAGTAACTGTCCTGCATGCAAATGTGCACTGATGGCTAGGTGATATGAACTGCACCATAGGCTGGAAAGTTTTCAAACTGTCGGGAAAAAAAGGTTCTTTCTTTGTGTGTGTGTGTGTGTGTGTGTGTGTGTGTGTGTGTGTGTGCGTGCGTGTGTGTGTGTGTGTGTGTGTGCGTGTGTGTGTGTGTGTGTGTGTGTATGTTACTATATGGCGCATTTACAACAAACCTACTAAATCATCTACAGCTCCATTTGTTCTATCGCCTTGCTACTCCTGTCAAATCAGGTCTTCTTATATTCTATACAAACCAGATCAGCGGCCACTCAATGTATTCATCTTTCTATTTTTCACTCGCTACGCTTTTCTGTTTTCTCCATCTGTCTGCAGCAGGGTGGAGTTTTCTCCCTGCTTCCATGCTTGGAGAGAGCTTGTTAAATGGCTGTTGTTGGACAAAGTAGCTCTTTCCATTACATGAGTGTTTTCAGCACCAGTGCGCTAAAGGAGGGGCGTCTGTGTGTATGTGATCATGCAGGGCTTATTTCTGGTGAATGTTAGTGTATTCATTGATATTTGCTTTTCTGTCCATGTACGGTACCAGCCAAGAGTTTAGAAACACTTTCTTAGTCATTCTCTGTCTCATTGAATGGGGAGGTGTGTCCTTCTCATCCACTGTTATTGGAAACAAGACTCTCTTAAGTAAAGGAAAGAGTATTATTTCTTGAAATAGGAGCTTGTACAAACTGTAAGCCAGTAGGTGTGTGATAGAGCCTAACCTTACAGGACTGCTGTCACTCTCTCAAACTCTACTATAAAATTCAGTGGCCCACCTCCCGCATACAGGCTGTTGTGATAGACCTCCCACATACGCATACACAACAGGGGCAGAGTTAGACTAGTGCAAGCCACTGAGCTGCAAGCAATAGCAGTAACTCTCCTGATCCGGACAGCAAGCTATTCAGGAGTTGGAGGAGGAGAGGAAACAGTAGCCAGAACCAACTACCCCAACTCTTGCTGTAATCCCTCATTTCCCACCCCGGGGGCTCCTGATCAGGCCTTTTCCCAGCTTAGTTTGGAACCATACCGTCGTCCACTGCTCACACAGGTAGGGGAACCTCTTCCTGTGGAAGCGTTTCTGTCATTTCCTTTGAAAAAGCTTTGACTTTCTCTGAGGTGACTTGTTTAGGTGTTTTAGTTGAGGCGTTCAGGATGTAAAATCGGCTGAGCTGTGTGACTGCTGTGATCATCCTAATTGCGTGAGTCACATTAGGCTACAGGGCAAGTGATTATAAAGGTGCTGAAATAGACAAAGTGAGGGGAGCTCTTCTTTCACGACTTATGTCTATGTTTATCTGCATGAGTGATGCATTAAAAGTGTGTTTATGTGCTCATGTGGGCAGGAATTCACGGACAGTCCCTAACTCGATACTTGGGCAGTTTCATGAGGTGTATAAATTTGTCATGGTGACTTAATTTGGAGCCTCCTGTCTCAGCAGCTAACTTGTGCGCGGAGACAGCATTGAAATTAGTGGAGAGTTCATCAGCTTCCAAAAATCTGAACCAGCATCATAATTGGTCTCTTTTGGATATTGTCTGTGCTGAATGTGATCATTATGACAGCTACCTTGCATACTGAGCTGGCCAGACTACAACTACTAACATTTGAGATACAATGTTCAAATGGCTTGCGGTACAGCAACAAGACATTATCAGACTAGACATGCTGGAAGCGGCCATAGCCTTTTTTTCCCCCACTAGTGGTCCACCAATGCACCACTCAAATAAACTCTCTAATGGGTTAGTATTAGACAACATAAACTGGAATTTTCTGTGACCAAGAACCACAAGAGTTGTTTCCACCAGTAGCCTGACAGTGCAATCGTTACAGTGCGCCATACCCTTGGCAAGTTGCCTCAGGCCAGCCAAGGAGACCTTGCAGTACCCGGTTTGTGTACGCCCAACAAGCTCCATTACAGAGCCCTGTATTCACTGAAGCGGAGATGGAGATATCTATATGTTACAGAGACACAGACCGCTTCTTTGTGTAACTCCTTTCCCAGCTATCTGATTTGCTTGCTGGGATATGGCTAATCATGAGTTATGAGGTTTTCTTTTTCTTTTTTGCCCTTCCGAAGGATGCTTAACAGCTCAACCTTTTACTAAATGATGTGGAAGATGTGAGATGGCTGTGATGAATTTTAAAAAAGGAAGACATTACACCTTAAAAGAAATATATTATATTTTGATAACCTTTGTTCACATGAAAATATTGGCGCATTGTATTGGCTGAATGATAGAATGAGAGAGTGTTTGTGTTACAGTCTTTTCAGTTAAACTCCCTGATGTTGAGCTTTTGTTTTGCTTTGGCTTTCGGAGGCCAGGAAAAGCCTTCAGGTCTCCCTTACACAGTGAGGCTGATTTTCCAGTGATGACTAAATTCTTCTGATTGAGGCACCCCACTTCCTCTTTACTGGACTTGGGTGTGGCTATGTGTTAATGTGTATGTTTTTATGTGTATAAGTGCAATATTTGTGCATGTGCATTTGGGTTCAGCGGACACAAACAACACTGCAGCACTCTATCGGAGCTTACAAGTTAACAGTGGATTAAAAGTCTGTGATGTCCATCTGTCGTACTTTTTCTGCATCAGCTTATCCTGTTCACAGTTGCACAGCTTATGAGCAAATCAAATCAGAAACTGGTTCATCATCTATTGTGCCAGTATTTCTCAGGTGGCACAGATTAGTCCAATTGGCTTGAGAAAGCGCAAGGCAGGCTCTTGTGATTTCATCGTTTTTTCCGAAGCGCATGCCACAGACCCTGCTCATTTCCTGAAGCTGGTAGAATAGGTGGATAGGAGCCAGTGTTTAATTTAACTGCAGCTGTTTTGGCAATGGCCACAAAATGTCCCCATGCCCCTGCTTCTCTCTCTCTGATAGTTCCTCACTTTTTGCTCCTTATTCATTGATGAAAACAATATGCTTATATTTAGAAGATTTACACACTGATTTCTGTATTGGCCAACGTACCATTGCTCTAAGAATAGTTTGGTGGTTGAAAATTAAATGGGCAGGGGAAGTTAAATAGCTGTTGAATGTTGCATTTGGTTTAATCTAATGAGCCTCTTTTGAACTTCTTTTTCTAGAAGTCATCCATACCGAAGGACCCCTGGACGGCAGCCTCTACGCCAAAGTGCGCAAAAAGGAGTCAGTTGAAGGAACAATCACAGCGAATGGCCTTCCACCCACTGCTGTTGAACACGCACTGCCTGCAGTTGACCATGCCTTGTCAGTGAGCAGTGACTCAGGAAACTCTACTGCCTCTATCAAAACTGACCGAACTGATGAACCGGCAGCAGCCCCTCATGCTTCCACAGTGAGCCAGCCACATGTTCCTGTAGGCGAGGAGTTACCCTCAGTCCATCACCAGGCCCCAGCTGCCCAGCAACTCATAAGTCCCCAAGAGAAACAGGAGCTGGAGCAGCTCCTGAGTGGCTTGGAGGGGCCCATGCACCGACAGGGCTACCTGTCCTCCCCAGCCTCTGCTGTTGGAGGGATGCTTCACCTGGTGCCTGCTCAGGTCCACGTCAATGGCCACGGTAGCGTTGACCGTGAAACAGACATTTTAGATGACGAGCTGCCTACCAGTCAGGAGGGCAACAGCGTGGACAGTCTAGGGACGTTCTCCTCCACGGATGGTCGGGCCACACCAGCTGATCTCTATTACCAGTCTGAGTCAGTTATTAATGGACAGGATCATGTGCCGTATCTGGAGCGCAGCGTTCCAGAAAAGCCCCTGGAAAACATCCAGCCACAGATTTGCATATCCAACAAACCTGCCACTTTGACCCAAAGTGATTCAGCCCCATCCTCGGTTAATTACATGGCTACTCAGAATGGTAATCTGCACCGCTCCCATTCGTATGGTGCAGAACCAAAGTCTATGCCACCAGCTCCCGCCCGCACCACCAGTAGCAGGGAGGCCGTCCAGCGAGGTCTCAATGTTTGGCAGCAGTTTGGTGTACCTGCGGAGCCAGTAACTGAGGGACTCACGTTTAGTCCACCTAATTCAGTAATGCCAAGTCACCACAGCCTCCCTCAGTTCCCTAATCGCCAGAGCACCTCCCAGCAAGAGATTGAGCAATCTATTGAAACCCTTAATCTCCTCATGTTGGACCTGGAACCAGGCCGTTTGCCGGTGCCTAAGTCTCAAAGTGCTCCACTGAGAGAAAACAGTGTTGTAGTGACCACACAGCCGTCCTTCTCCCAAAGCCAAACCAGACCTTCCTATCAGGCCGATGTCGCTATTCACACCCACTTGGCTGGCCCCATGTCCAGCCTGGCCAGCCACACGTTACCTGCTCAGATGTCACCTGGGAAGCCAAATACACCAGACCTTGTACCTGCTCAAGGATCTCTGAGTCACACATCTGAAATAGCTGGAACCAGTCCTTCCTCACAAGTCTCCCCTCTCGTATCTGGCCACTTCCAGCTCAAGCCCGTCAACACCTACCCACCAAACACATTGTCTCCATTTGCAGAGGTCTCTGAGCCCCAAAGATGCCCTAGTGCTGCCTCAGCATCACCCCAGCCAAGACAAGACAGTGACCCTGATGAAGTCTTCAACGTTGAAGGTCTGGTTGCGCAAAGAGTGGCTGGTAAGATTTATAATTAACTTATCTCATCCTGACACTCTCCATTTGTGACCTCAGCACTCTGTATATCTTAGGGGAAAACCTTTTAATTACAAAAAAAAATACTTGTTTCCAGCACCTGGTTCTATCTTTAAAAGGTATCTCACACATTTCTATAGCATGTGGTGATGCAATTTTTGCCCAGGGTAAAAACATTGGTTTTGCCTCTGGTACCCTTCTATCATTGTCAGCTAACTGAGACAGACATCTTTGAGATTACAAAAAAAAAAATCTGAAAATCTGGAAAACAGGCTAAAAATGTTTGGGTTTTATTCTAAGGTTTGAACTATAAACACTGTGACTGAATCACTGAGTAACATGCACTGAGATCAGAGATGTGACTACCTGACATTTTCACTTTACCTTTACTTACAGAAAAAAGAAGCCTCAATGCTTAGATTTATAAAACACAATGATACGGACACATATGGAATATAAAGTATATCTTAATTTTAAATATAGTTGAATGGCTTCTGGCATTAAGCATTGTACTCTGATGTTGGGCTGGCCTCATGTTACAGTCCTTCCATTGTTTATACAGGTCCAAATATATTTCCCATGAGCCTTTGTGCAAAACTTTATCTTGATTGTAGCCTTCCACTATAGCTTCTCCCAAGATGCACCCAAACACTATTCAATTTCCTTCATTCAGCAGCGCCAAGTTAACATTACCCTGCTACTAAATGAAATATTGTTTATTTTGGAAATTATTATTCACTGTGTTGGATGTGTGTAATGTTTGTTTTTGTGGTAGCAAATCTGCAGAACAGAACATGTACTGAAGAGTAATATTGATGCCAATCTCCACTGCACTGAACACACATCTCTCCTGGAAAACATTGCTCTGTCCTTATCTCATTTCCTGAATGTCACCTCATCAGTCCCTATCACTCAGCCTCAAACAGGAAGTGTTCTCTTCAGCCCGGCAGGTTGACTGTCCCTAGATAAGCACGTCAGACATCCTGCACAGCATCAAGAAATGGAACAAAGTCAACATAAAGGAGTGTGATAGCTAAGCCTTCAGATAACAAACATCAGAAAGAGGTTTTCTAGAATCAACAGTATGGTTTATTTAACTTTACTGCCATTTAAATGTAGAACAATGGTTATTATAACGCAATACAAAATGCTAATTTAACACCACCGGGAGTTAGAAGTGTAGAATACTGTTTCTGAGTTAAATGACACTCGCCTCTGACTGCTTTCTACTTCATGTATCATAGAAATCCTCATTTTCTCATGACGTGTTAGGAGACCATAACGACAAAACTGTTTCACTTGTGGTTTTTAAAGTGAGATTTAGATGTTAGCATCCACATCAGCATTCACAGGTTGATGTCCAAACTTCTGTAATAGAAATGAGCATCTATTATATATTTGTAGAAAATATGTGTGAGTTACCTTCTTGTTCTCTTGTTCTTGTCATAGGCGGGACATCATCTTCTGTCTGCTTGTTTTCCTTTTCCTGTTAGTTTTTCCCATCATCGTTCTTCTTCCTCTCATCATTCATCTGTTTTTCCCAGAATACTCGGCTCGTGTCCAAAGTGTCATCCCCAGCATGACCTCTTCTCAGTCTGAGCACCGCCGTTCTCACTCCCTCTCGGGTTGGTTCTCCCATCCTGTCAAAAGGAACACTTTAAAAAGAAAAGTTCTTTTTTCAAGTGTTCCTTCAATCCAAGTTCAAGTCTGTACCTGCTTTGCCTCTGAGTGCGGTGGTGTTTGGTTTGCATTTAATCATTTTGCATTTCTAATCTTTGACTATTCCATCTCTAGCTGCTCGTGTGTCTTTTTTGTCCAATTCCTCTTTTCCCCTTTCATACATTACACATTTTTCTCTGTCATCATCAGGTTTTCAGAGCCTCAGCATCTTCACACTAACCATCTAATAATCTCTCTTTGCATCCTATTTGTTGTTTGTTCTATTTTGCAGTTTCCTATCTCAAAGTTAGGGAATTACCCATGCACAAAAAACAAAAACCCAATTGGATAATGTTAAAGTTTCACAAGAACAGGACAGGGGAAGCACAAAGGAGGCTCTGTCCCTTGCCAGGAGAGTGCATGTCACAAGATCCGTTTTGCCAAACCTGGGGAACAATACCAAGGCTAGGATACACTGGCCTCATTCAAAGCTGCTTTTTTCACTTGCACTATTTTGAAGATTTACAAAGCCAGACAAAGGACACCAAATCTAGGAGAGAGACCACAGTCCTAGTTGGAAACATCACTAAAGCTGTATGCGTCCACTGGGAGACAGCGACCACAATGCAGACAGGATTGTCCTGTGTAGGGCCGTAGGGTGTCAGGGGCCAGTCTGGCTTCTTTACCGCAGACAGTAATATCCTTTTAATGATGCAACACTACGTTAAAGTAAAATCCTACACGGTAGATATTGGATTAGTTGGAATTAAGCTCCGATGATGTCACATGTGAAATCATCATCATGTCTACACAACTGAGTCATTTGTGGTGTTTGAAGTAATTTCAGAATTCATAAAAGTTTTTAGTAGCACTTTAAATAAATGACTGCTGAACTGCTTTTGACATAATTTAAGTCTCCCTAGTATTACCTGAGATAACCTCTCTCGGTTGCAGGTTTGCAAATATGGAGACTGTCGTTTCACCTCCCCTAAAAAGAAAAGAAAAAACCCAAAGGATCACCTATATTAAGTTCAAGTTCAACTTCATGCTTATTCCACATGATAACTGGATTTTAAATAGCTGAGAAATGGGAGAAGAGAGAGAAAGAAAAAAAGTCAGTCCTGGAGCTCTCCAGCCATCTCAGCTGGAAGCCATTAGCTGTCGCTAGGGCAACAGGGCAGTGTTTGACAGTACTCTGCTGTAGAGCAGTGCATCGTGGGTACATCTGTTTCTCAGTTTCCAGGCTCGGTGTGATGGTGGGTGTGTTTCTGTTGGGGGATGCAGACTACATGCTTTTCAAATCTGTCAGTTCCAAGATTTTCTAACCAACACCCTGCCAACACGAAGCTAAATAAATCAAGCATCCTAACTTGTTTATCATTGATCCCTTTCAATTATGTATAAGTAAAATTTTGACGCAATTGGAAGATTACACAGTTTTTAATGGAGAAAACATATAGAAAATCTATTTTAAGACCTTGGAGGTTTTACTTACTTTGCTGGAATGGCAGCTAACTTCATTCCTAACTATTTAAGTCTGACATTTTCACAGCTGCTATCACTAAATGATCCCCACAGACACTTGGCCAGGATTTTCCCCCTCACTTCAAAGTGAATCTAAGCGAAGGGGACATTAATATTTTCAACGTTTTTCCATAACAGTCAGACTCAAAGGGTGTGTCTGAGTGTTTTTCCATGTATGTAAATGTCTGTCGGCATCAACTAACAAAAGCCTTCAGTCACTATCAGGTGTTAAAGTTTGTCTGTGAGATTATTTCTCCTAAATATAGCTAAATATAGGTCTGTTTTTCTAAGTTTGAGCAAAGAAACGCCATTGTTGTTGTAGAAGTTGTAGTTGTCAGTTAAAGAAAAAGAGAAGATTTAAACAGATGGGAGATCTCTACATCCAGCACTATTTCTCTGATAAAGTTGATAGATACAATTGAAAGATCCAAAAAAGAAACTGTAGTAAGTAGATCTTAACTTTTAATTATTCAGTCACAAAAACTCCATATTATTCATGCAAGCATTACGGTGATAGAGTTTCAAAAACTTTGGGTTAACACACATAATTCATAATCCCCAATGTTTAGCGCTTGTTACTTAAGCTTATTGTATTTTCCCCTTTTTTTTCTCCCATTAACATTCATCTTGTGCCAAAGCGCGGGGCAGCCAGTGATAGTGCTTCACATTGGCAGAGCCGGTCTTAGACCCGCCAGTCAGTGGCATTGCATATTAGCTTAAAACTCTTAACTCAAATCCTGTTTGTTTAATGCTGGTAGCTTTCTCTCCCTCTCTCTCATTCTCATAGTTCAAACCAGATTAACTAAAATGAGCTTACTGGTTGCTTTGAGGTTCAGCCAGAACCAGCCACATTGACGCATTGGATAACTAAAATACAGTTTGCACCAGTGTCAGTATCAGCAAGTCTTGATAATGCCTTGCAAGAGAACATATTTCTCCCTGTATTCCAAAAAGTAATTTCATATTATAGTTTACAACTTGTGTAACATATTTCCAAGGTCTTATTCTATTTTCTCCACAGTTTGAAACTCTTGCAAGAGTTTGTGTGTGTGTGTATGTGTTTTTGTGTGTGTTGGATTGCGGATATCATTCATGGAGAAGCTACATTTGAGGATTTGTTTTTGGGCTGCAGTTTGATCAGCAGCTAACCTTGCATTAACCTTGTGTGTGCATGTTAAATTTGGAAGTTTGAACAACCACAGCCTCCTGCAAACGCTTTGCAGTGTTTGATTGTCTGTCAAATGCACCCGATGACCTGTGTGGTGAACATTCGCAATGGCTGACAACCATTAATCTCTGGTGACAGTGATGGAATTGGCGGAGCAGCATTGATCAGCCCCTACTGAATTTTAACACTCACTTGCACATCATCAGGTGTCCAGGCCCGTGCAATATCCTTGGATGAGCCTGCAACTCTGCCCCGCCGCCGCATCACCAGTGATGGCCAATACCAGAACGGTCCCGATGATGGTTCCTCTCCTGATGGCCCAGTTCGCTCCCCCATTCGCTGTGTTTCTCCAGAGTTTGTCAACGCCATAGCGTTGAACCCTGGAGGACGTCCCAAGGAGGTAGAAAGTGTACATTTGGGAACATGAATATGATGTGGATGTGTCTGTTTTTATGCTTTTGTTCTGTTTTCGTTCTCTCTGCAAAGTGTTTTTTTCATCTCATTGTTCCCCTCTCCAGAGACACATGCACAGCTACAGGGAAGCCTTCGAGGAGATGGATAGTGGGCCCGTCAGTCCCACACCCATAGTTGGTGGTGAGGTGTTTTCCCAAACCCCTGCATTCCCCATCTCGCCGCAAACCCCTTACTTCAACCTGTGTAAGTTTCCCCTCTGGCTGACAGAAGGCACTGTGGAGCTCAGGCATATTTAGATATTCAAAATGATGAAGAGATCTAAATAATTTCAGATCCTAACTGAGGGTTTTATTTGACAACAGAGTTATTCTTGTTCTTGAGATTTGTGTCATGCAGTATGGCACGTTATCCTTGGAAACAAAAAGTTACTCCAAACATTACAACCTCATATTGATTTACATTTTTTTAAATTAAGGGCTTTCCTGCTTCTTGAAATGCCATCCAGATGTTTCTGGTGGGGAAAGTACATTTTTTATTGAGATGGGAAACACAATTAATTTGTGTGTGAACATAAATGGTTGTAACTGTCTAAAGAACTAAACAACAGTCCACTCAATATCAAAATATATTTGAGTAGTTTCACTTAGCATTTCATTGTTAAAAGAAAATATTTGTTTAGCAGTGTTTACTTTCTGGTTTCTTTATGTAAGTGGGACAAAAGAAATGGAAATTAACTTGTGACAGTGATGAAAACCCTCTGTAGGAAAAGTGAGTTTCATTCACTCACTCATACTTTATTGAATTTCTCTCTTTATTTACTCAATTTTGTACCTCATATTCCAAGGAGTGAAAAAAATGTTCCCACTATTACCTCATCCCATTTTCATTCAGACTGTAAATGGGCTGCCTTTCCGATGTCCAGTGTACGAGTGGGAAGTTGCAGCATGCTGGCCTTGTATTGGCTCATTAAAATGCCTCAGTGGTCATGTCTTGTGAAGACTGAATCTAACTTTTCTCACAAGAATGTCTGTAGTCATCCTTCACTGGACACAAAATACAAAAAAAGAGAAAAAAAAGGGAATGAGAGACAGGCAAAGGCCAAGTCAGTCTGGTTATGTCCAGAATTCAAATCTGGCTTTATACATGTCATGTTCTCCTGTCTTTCCTATTCAGACATAAGTTGATCTTACGGGAAAAACTATTATCCTACAAGGCTAGAAAACAGAAAATAGATACAGATAGACTGTACATAAACAGACCAACCAACATATACACAGCCGAGGACGGATAACACACCCTCATCTGCCCATTCTTCCCACCCCCACCCCTCTCAGTCTCATATACACCCCACACTGAGTTACACAAGAGTTACGTATTAGGTAACACGTCACTTGCCAAGTCTACTAATTACCTCATCCAGTTCTCTTGCCTATCTCCCCCAGAGCACACCCATAAAAGTTAGTCATAAAAACCTTCGCTCAGTGGCGTAATGTCCCTCCTTCCCCTCAGAGTGGGAACATTGTATTACACACTGATACTGAGCAGTAACATTTTCTGAGATGTGTTAAATCTTGAGCAGATTGTTGAGATAAAACTGATGCAGTTCAGATATACATTGGTGGGGGGAAAAAAAGTTTGTTTCTTTTATTGTTTGTACTCTTAAAGTTTTAATGGACCACAAGTCGTGATGTTTTTGTCTCTCAGATGAGCACAAATGTAGTCACAAATGGTGTCATCAGTTAACTAAGAACAGTTTTGCACTTACTGGCAAAACTTGTTGAAGGTGCATGGTTAGTTAATTGGTCAGTGCACATGACACCAGATTTATTTCCCATTACATCATCATTTGAGGAGTGTCCATGAATCACATTCCCTAAGCGTCCACTTGAGCTGCCCTACACACAATCCACAATTAGATGTGGGGCATCTAGGCTGCAAGTACAAAGAATTGATTGGGATTCTTTGGTAAGTGGGCGATGCATGTTTCTCTCGCGGAGTTCCACTGTCCCACAAAGTCAGCCATATTGATCCCCTCCCCTCTCCTCCTTTCCCCTCCCCTCCCCTCCCCTCCCCTCCCCTCTCCTCTCCTCCCCTCCCCTCCCCTCCCCTCTCCTCCCCTCTCCTCCCCTTCCCATGTACCCACCCCTCCCCTCTGTCCGAGTGACCCTTTACTTATCACAGTCCTGCACCGCTTTGGCATGAGAGCAACACGAGAGCAGCACGCGCAAAACAAAATGGACATAATAAAGGATCTCACACACACACACACACACACACACACACACACACACACACACACACACACACACACACACACACACACACACACACACACACACACACACACACACACACACACACACACACACACACACATCCCCCATCCAACAGTTCACTTTGTTTAGTTAAGTATTACATATAGTGCAAAATGGGGACTAAGAAATAAAAAATGAATCCATAGACCCAACACATATAGACACAAACACACATTCATACAACCATACACATGAAGCCTAAAGACTTCCATGCTTTCAGCTGCTGATGCTGATGCTGATGCTGATGCTGCTCTCTGTGTCGCTGATGTCATTTTGTAGTTGGGTTTTTGTTGCTGTCTCGTTTCACCACAACCAGCACCCTGCCTGCCATTTATGCCTTGTCCTTTTTTTATATAATTGTGCTAGAAATATGCATTTGTTATCAGTTTTATCAGAGTTTTTTTTTTTCATTACACATAATTATTTGTGTTTACACTGGAGAAGAAAGAAAGGAGTGGTTGGCACTGTAAAGGGAGACTACAATGACAGACAGACTCATGTAGTGGAAAGCGTTACCTGGATAAAAACACATTTACAGTTGAATATGAATATAAGTGATATACATTTAAATATGATTCACTGAGCCTCCTGTGGTGAAACCCTCTACTCCTCATCTTTCTCTCCGGTGTTATTGTAGCAGAGATTGTGTCAAAGTTCCTGCTTTTTCATTGGCAGTAGTGGCAATATTTCATTAAAATAAATACGGTTTGTTAGCATTGCTAGAAATATGAAGAATATAAAAACTATTACAGGCTTCAGAGTCTATAAATCAATTGAGGAAATGCTAGTTTCCTGTAACATGACAAGTTCCCAGGCAAACCAAGAAGTCTTTGATAAGTTCAGTTTGACCCAGCTCTGCTTTGATGTCAAAGCATGTTTGACACACACCTTATTCTGCTGCTGGTAGAGTGAGGTGGTGTCACAGCCAGAAGTTCACATGCATGTTTTGCTGCTCCATCAGAGCATGAGGAATGGACACACCCTTTGAAAATGTTGCTCCTGTATCTCCTGTTTTTTTTGTGCCTTGACAGCTCTTTACCTGTTAGTATTAGCAGTCAGCTTTATATTAACTACATTAGATCACCATTAAAAAAACACAACAGACCATATGGAAATTAAATATGATATAAAATTAAGCATTTTAGTTGTAGACTGTTTTATACACTGTGGCACAAGTCTCTCCTTTACTTCTTTCTTTTAGTCAAAATGATGATAAATAACTGTCAGAATGTGTCAGTGATATTATAGAAACATTTGTATTCTGAAAGTAAGGAGAATATGTTTGTGCCCAGGGAGCAGAGAACAGGTAGCAGCTGTCAAGATGACTGTGATGAATGATTTTGTCTGATGATAACTGTCTAACTATTTTCCTTCAGGTCGGGCCCCTCCTGGTCTTGCCAAAACTCCACTGTCAGCCCTGGGTTTAAAACCCCACAACCCAGCAGAGATCCTCCTCAATCAAACCGGCACAGGTTGGTTTCAACATTCATTTTATTAATATTACAACCTTTGGTAGCATATCTGGAAACTAAAATATGAAAATGATGATGCAATTTAGGTAAAGGTTTTCTTTCTAAAATGTAAAACAAGCTTATATTTTGTCATAGGAAAAGCTGAAAAACATTATTATGGAAAAAAAACAGATTGGACATCTGACTTAGATTAATCTTTAAACCATTATGCCTAGCAGCTAGTGCACCAAAACAACATGTTAAGCTTCTCAACCTTTACTCTTTCTCAAAATACACTCTGTGTGTGCGCTGTTGAATGCCCCCCCCCCCCGTCATACACACACGCTAGATGAACGCCAAATAAAAAATATAGCACAGAAAAAAACAACAACAACTTTCCAACTCCCTCTTTTACAATCATCTGTTTTTCTGGATTATCCCCAATGATGCTCCACAGATGATGAGAGCAGTGAGGATGAGGAAGGTAAGAGTGATGCTGTAATGCCACAGATCATCATCAATATTCATGTTTTTAACTTCATTCAACTGTTGTTTAGTTGTAGTCCACCTACATAACATCTGTGGTCAAACCATTTCAACAACCACTCCCAAAGCTGAATTTATGCCGCACCTATTTTCACAGTTTTCATTCTTTCTCTTTGTGTGTTGTATCACCTGTATTGACTATGATGACACACCCCACCATGTAATACGCATAAGAAACCAGTGGATGTCACACACAACATATAGCTGTTGTAAATGCGTGACTCATAGAAAAACCTCTCTCTCATATGCAGCACCAAGAAGCTATGTGGAGTCTATTGCAAGGTCGGCAGTGCCAGTTGGAGAGGCACCCATGTCAACTCAGAGTCTTAGCCCACCAGGAGAGACTACAGGCCAGCAGAGAAGTCCAAGTCCCTCCTCCCATGCCCTGAACCCACCTTTGTCCAGCAGCAGCCCCATCCTGATCTCACAGGGGTAAGAAATAGCATGTTTACATTTCAGTTCAAAGCCACATCCTAAGAATTCAATAAAAATAATGGTGGTAAATTGTTTTTGAATATGCAAAATGATGCATCCAATCAAACTGTTTGATCTGTGTTTCCTACAATATCTTCAAAAGGAAAACTTCAGATGGTTAACACATGTTTCTCAATTCTCTTCCAGTGATCAACCCATAGCAGAGAGGAGCGTTAGCACTCCGTCCCAACCCACTACTGATTCAGGCTTCCGCTCCCAGGCTACAGATAGTGCCTACCCGACTCCCACTCCTACCCCTTCATATCAAGCCTCGAATACCCCCACTTCATCCTACCTGGATTCCAGTTCTCCAGCCTCTTCCTACGTTGGCACTGCTACACCTACACTGTCCTATCTTGGCCCCAACACCCACAACACCGTATTGGGGAGCTATGTGGCCTCGGATTCTGGCCTGCCCAGCTCAGAACTGTCCCAGACCACACTCAGCCGTGGAAGTCCCCATGCACAGTACCCGATGAACATCCTTGGTTCCACTCACAATCCCGTCCTCCAGCAGCGCCCTACTGCTTATCACGATGTTGCCACCATGGTCCAGCATATACCACCAGCTAATGGCTATGAGGTGGGTATGCTAGGTCACACCGGCAGTCCCATCCTCGGTCATCGTCTGTCTGAGGGAGCTCAGAGCAGCCCAGTCCTCAGCAGACAAACCTCTTTGGGACAAGGGTCTCAGCAAAGCCCGGTCCTCAGCAGACAGCCGTCCCTGGGCCAGACATTGCAGAGCAGCCCCCAGCTCAACAGACAGCCACCTATCACATATCCCCAAGGGAGTCCAGTGTTGGGCCGCCACCCGTCTGTTTCGCAGATGTCCCAGAGAAGCCCCAGTTTGGACCGTCACCCCATGCACAGCGGTTACACCACCCCGGATGAGAGGCACGGGAACCTGTCCCGACAAAGCAGCTCCTCGGGTTACCAGGGACCACCAACACCTTCCTTTCCCATCTCGCCTGCAGGGTACCAGGATGGGGGGACGATGGGAATGGGTGGTGGATTCCGGCAGGGTAGTCCAGCCCCTGGATTTCAGCCACAGCTTCCAGAGAAGAGGCGTATGTCAAGTGGTGATAGACCAAACGGAGCATTGTCATATAGCTCGCTCAATGGGAAGACGATTTCCCCAGTGAGTGGAGGAAGCAATCCAGGCTACTTCCATACCCTCTCTGACTTCTCCAGGTTTAACATGACTGGTAAGGACATGTATTCTCTGGAGTTATTTGATAACAGATTTCCTTCTCTGTATGTTTGTTTCTCAACCTTTCTGAAACACCCCAACCCAGATGCTGAGCGGGCTGTAGAGCTGTAAAGTGGCTTACAGCCCAGTGTGTTGGCAACTACCTCTCTGCTTGTACTGTCCCTTCTATATAGGACACCATCAAATATGGTGGCAGAGGCTGACAAGGCTTTTCTTGTTCAGGGATTAACCTTAGTGTAACTTTATCATGGCATTTTGGATTCTTGCTTGTTGCCAGAATTTGATGGTCCCTCACAATTTTCCAACTCAGTTTACCAGTTTTCTCTCTATTTTCTCTTTCTTCTCTCTTTTTCAAAAGGATTTGATGCCATTTGATATGTACATTCAGAGATTTTATGCTTCGCCTTAGCCAGAATACTTGAGGGAACCAAAACAAAAATAGACAAAAAACAGTTTAGACGTTTTAGAAATTAGTTTTCTGGCTTCCTGCAAGTTTCTGGAGTGCTGGCTTTTTCCACTTTCTGCATGATTTGACTGGCAGACCAAATGTAAATACCAATACCCAACATGCCTCCCTCCATTCGTCAGTGATATAAAATAACGATGAGTGTATATTAGAGCTTTTGGGTGTATCTTAAATTACATGTGTATGGTCCATTAATGCACTGTACTGCTTATCCATTTTATAGTTGCTTTTTTTTGACGAAGACTCACACTGACATATCTTTTTGTGATGTTGAAATTCATTTGGTGTCTTTACAGATGGAAGTCCGGAGAGCAGGCTGAATGTCAAGTTTGTCCAAGACACGTCCAAATTCTGGTACAAACCAGACATTTCTAGGGAGCAAGGTAAGATCCCACAAACATGGGGATTGTGTTTTTTTCACTGTGTGCTGTAATGTTTAAACAATTCTATAAAAGGAATAGTCCACCAGACACGTATGTTTTGAAAATCAAAGACTCAACTCCCCCAGGCTTGTAAGGTGACTGGAAAGTTTGTAGCTTTCAACTACACGCTTGATTACCTCAGTTGTGAGCAACAGAAATAAAGAAATCAATAACCTTGATAGCAACAAGCAGAAGGTCTTTGTTAAGCAATATTTTGGCAAAACTAACTACATAACTTTAACTACTTATTTGAAGGTTGTGATTTGAAAAGTCTGAAACTTGGTCACTCGTGTTTATAACTGACTATTCCTGTGACACATTAAACATTTGGCTAGAATGATTAAACTCCTGTGATTCAATCGTAATGCTTTTGTTTAATCTGAATTCATTGTTTTGAATTTTCCACACTGATGCCTGGGGATCCTCATCACTTTTTTAAAATAAATGCATGTACACACATGCACAATAATGAATATGCAGAGAGGAACCTGTGCAATGTACTGTAACTGTACATGTACACAAACAAAAACATTTCCGTACCTCTGTGTTTGGTCGTATGTTTTGGTTATGAGGTCAGTGGCTATTGGATGCCCCATCTGCATTTGCTCACAGTCCGTATTGGATTATATCATGTTAAACACAAGCACATGCTCCACTGCGATGACATCACGCACGCACACATGCCAACATGCACGCACACACACACACTCTCACTGTTTGTACTTAGTGCCACGCACTCCCAAAAGGAAAGCCACACCATATGTAGAGAATTAGGGAACATCTGCATGTATTGCTCATCTCATCCATCGTCCTTCCTTAAACTTTCACATGTGGCCAGACCGAGGCACTGAACTAAATAGTGAAGTAATGGATCTGAAGCTCTCCTCTTTGAACAATGGAGTGTCTGAAGCAAAGTGTCATGTTAAAAGTTGTAGATTTAATGATATACAGAATGAAAGCAATTTTTTTTAAACAAAGGTTCAGGACCTGTTTCACCTTACTTGCAGTCAATCTTTATTTTTGACTTTTTGCTCCCCTTTTTTCTTTAGTGCAACTTGATCTATGTAGTGTGCTTAAAATTCAGTCTGTGCAGTAAAATAAGTCACTTTTCACATTCCTTCTCTTGTTTTTATTGCCTTAACATACCACTTCTTGTTGATATTTCTCAAGTAATGTACTGCTGTGCAGCTCATCTTGTTTCTTTACATTGGATATTATTAAGTATGTTTAAACTGTGACCTGCTAAATGACTACAGATGTAAATTAGCTCTTAGCTAACTCCCAATACAATACATCTAATAGTAATATTGATGCAGAATATTGGACACAATCCCTTACAAATACATATATAACAAGACATGAGCTAATTGTGAATATCAGTATGCTAATGTGCTCACAATAACAATGCTAACATGTTGTGGCTTTTATTAGCAAGTGTAATGTTTTCCATGTTGGCCATCTTACTTTAATGTGCTTTCATGCCAACATTTGCTAATTAGCACATAACTAAAGTTATAGCTGAGGCTGATGGGAAAGACATTAGTTTTTTGTGGGTATTTGGTCATAAACAAAGTATTGGGCTCATTTAAATGGCCTGATGATGGCACTAGATGAAAAGTCTGTGGCATGAAATAACTGCAATGTCTACTGTGTTACAGCTATTGGCCTGCTGAGAGACAGGGAGCCTGGAGCCTTTGTAATTCGGGACAGTCACTCGTTCAGGGGAGCTTACGGCTTGGCTATGAAGGTGGCCTCTCCCCCGCCATCAGTGCATCAGAGCAAGAAAGGTACGGGACAGGATGGTGGGTTATGTGATTATTTCAAGGCAGTTACAAATGCAGCAGGTATTTATTCTGGCTACTCAGGTGTTATGTGTATTTTATTCTTTCTGTCTTTGTTTTGATCTTCTGTTCGGGCAGAAGCAGATTTACCACTAATACCAAAGATATGAGGTGATGTCTACATGCTAATCAGCTGAGCTTTACCTAGACTTACTCACCCCTCTCCCCCTCTTCTCTTGCAGGTGACATCACCAATGAGCTGGTGAGACACTTCTTGATTGAGAGCAGCCCTAAAGGAGTGAAGCTGAAGGGTTGTCCCAACGAGCCTTACTTCGGTTAGTGAAGCCCTGCTGCCCTCTCTCCTCCGTGAAAAACACTCTCACATGCAAACTGACAGCTTAGTAAAGCCAATATGAGTTTGGAGGAAAAGTCAAACATGAGTGTGAGATCTTCATTTATAATCAGAACGCTGCTCTTCTCCTGCCTTTGTTTCTAGCTAAAGATCTGCATCTCTTTCCAAGTCCTGTGACGTCTAATCCTACTGTAATTATAGTAGTGACTGAAATGATTTAACTCATGTTCTCCCTACTAATTACAAAGCTGTAAGACATGTGTGTGTGTCTGTGAGTGTGTGTTTGTGTGCGTGTATTGAGAGAGACAGCTCCTCCAAATATAAAATGGGGCAAGCTGACTTTTGTAAACTTTTGTCTTGCCTCTTCTTCCGCTGTTGTCTTCACCTCATGTCTCTTTTCAGTCCAGCTGCTAATTTGAGGAGAAGAAGAAGAAGATGAAATGCATTTTCTTTATTTTAGTAATGATTTTTTTCTCACCCACAAAAACACACTTAACCAAATCCATTAATCTAAGAGGATGACTAACGGGGGGTGATGAGCTCCCTGACTGGAACAGAAACAGATGTGTTCAGTTTTTGTTCATCACCATTTAACAATTAATATGTCTCAGATGTTTGTATACGATTTTTAAAAAGTTAAATGAAATAGAAGATATCTATATTGTATGGTTGTTTTTACAATAATGGCGAATAATTCCATGTTTTCTATTTGAAAACCGAAGTTCATGTGAAATATTTCTGACGCTGGTGGAAAGACACTTGGAGCTCACTCTTGGTGAAATTTGGATTCCAAAGAAGAAATGTTCAAGATGAAAAAAATGCCTGTTTCTGACTGTGTATCGTGTTTGTTTGGCAGGCTGTCTTTCTGCTTTGGTCTACCAACATGCGATCACACCACTGGCCCTGCCCTGCAAACTACTCATCCCTACCACAGGTCTGTACAGCCAAACATGTGCTCAGTGAAGTTTGTTTTGCATTTTAACTGTTTCCTTATCAGTGAGGCAACAACCTGAAAATGTTAGTGAACAAGTGATCAACATTTATACCTTCACTTTTCAATCAGTGATTTTTCCAGTTGGCTTAACTTTTATATGGAGCTACACATCAGTTTTAGAGCTGAAACAATTAAACTACAACTATTTTGACAGACAGTTACTGAAGCAATTCAATAAAAGTTAAAACATTTTCTACAGTTACAACTTCTCCATCATTACAATTTGCCACTTTATAGCTTTGGCTTTTAATCTGTTTGTTGGACCAAATAAGTGATTTTGAAGACGTCACATTGGGCTTTAGGACATTTTGACTGTAAATAGCTGATTAATCTGCAGCCAAAGGAATAATTGGCAAATAAAATCAATAATAAAAATAATTCATAGTTGCAGTCTTAAACATATTTTATGTCCAGAATATTATTTAATTGCTGCACATTTTGAACTTATTTTTTGTTACAGGCATTTTCATCTGTTTTTGCTAGTTATGATTTATATCATATTACCATTGTTTTCTTTGTTGCAGATAAGTCATAATCATAATAATAATAATTCATAATAAAGTATCAGTGGAGAGACTGGAACGTGAGGAACCTTTAACATAGACAAAGGTGTGAGCTGACTTTGTTTTAGTGAAGGAGATTGTGAATATACACCAGACAGCCCCTAGTCTCGGTGCAACTAACTTAAAACTGAAATTTAAGCAACATACCGATAACATGCCCTCTCTCTTGTTGTCTGTAGATCTTATTGAGGAGGTGCCAGAGGTGGCGACAACAAATCCACTGTCTGAACGACTGAAACAAGGAGCAGGTAAAAACATAGACACACTCACACTTTTAAGATGCAGCCCTCTAAACTTCTAGATTCTAGGACATAAGTACTATTAATGTGCCCTGAATCATCCTATTCACATGACTGACAACATGACGTCCTTGTTATCCCAGTGCAGGGGGCCCCTGCTGATTCCCATGGTAAACCCTGTGCACTTATATTTGGAAACCTACATCTGGAATGTGCATCCTATGCATTTGTTGTCTGTCTGCGTTTGTCGGTACTTGCAAAAATGAAGACAAATACAAAAATAGACCTGTGGAATATAATTCTTTTAGAAATGACTTTAGATTTTGTCTCTTAACATTATCGTCCCGCTTCTCGTCAATAACAGGCAGAATGTTGTATGTGGAATGATTTGTATGGATTTGTTTCTTATACTGTTTGACCCCAGCTTTATTCCAGAAAGCATGCTCTCTAATGAGAAGAAACTGAAGTTTTTGTGCATGAACAGGCAGCTCTGTTTCCCTTAACAGTCATTAATAACATGCGGTACAAGATTCATTTTGGAAACAATACAGTTTGTACAGTTTTTGTGTTGACAGAAAAAAAATGTATGCTTCTTTTGTTATCTGACTGGGACATCTGCTCTCTTCCCAGCATGCAACGTGCTCTACATCAACTCAGTGGAGATGGAGTCCCTGACGGGCCCTCAGGCTATTGCCAAGGCTATATCTGAGACACTGGCTGCCACTTCTCCACCTACTGCCACCGTTGTGCACTTCAAGGTGTCTTCACAAGGCATCACACTGACTGACAACCAGAGGAAGTAAGTGTGGACGCCGACTGTCTGGAGATGTTTGAAAGGTGTCTCACAAGATAAACATTGCATGACATCTGGGAGATTTTGAGGCAGATGTGTTTTGAGAGATGCATTTGGTTTTGATGGGCAAGTATAAACACGTGTTAGTGCACATAATCAGAGGCAATAAATAACTGCTAACACAGGATTAAAGGATCAGAGTCTTTTTATTTACTGTAGTATTACAATCAAGGACTCAATTTTGGTTTTTAGAGGGTGCCAGGATGGAAGAAACGGTAAAAAAATGCAGTACTGTGCAAAAATTGTAGACACTAATAGTGGGGATGCTTTTAAAATAATGCAATAAATCATTTTTCTTTGTGAATTAGTTTCATACAAAGTGTAAGTCTCATACAGAGATGTCAGACTTGTTGTTCGATGCACCTATGATGGCATTCCCCCTTTTGAGACAGAGTGATGGTAAAACTTTAGTGTTAAGCTGCTGCTGTTGCAACAGATTAAGTTTGACTGAAGGAAAAAAGTTTGCCTCACTGTTTCCTGTGCTAACACGACCCAGCTCACCACAGCATCATCTAAAAATGTATTTTTATTGATGTTCCTATAATCTTATTGTGGGTTTGCCTCTTTCACAGACTTTTCTTCCGGCGCCACTACCCTTGCAACACCGTCACGTTCTGCGATACTGACCCTCAGGACAGAAAGTGAGTACAGAGACATTATAATGTTTATAACAGGACAAGTTGTTTGTTTTAACCTACTCAGATGCAAGATAATTGATGTTTAACAGTCAAAAGAAGGTCCAAAACCTCTGTTATATGTATGCAAGTATCATTCTTGTTGCTTATTATGCACATTTATAGGTTAAGAAATAATAGTAAATAATTGTCTCCTCTTATATCTAAAAAATATTGTAGCAAGTTTACAGTTTGCCTTTATTTTACAGTGTTTAAATTAATTAAATTAACATAAAAATTTCATTAAATCTTTACAGATGGAACAAGCCTGAGGGAGGCACAGCTAAGTAAGTAAAACTTCTAAGTGAAGAAGGTTTCTATGGATTTCATTTCTGCATTTCATTTTGTCAAATGCGATATATCTTCTAATTTGTTCAAAAATAATTAGATTATAGAATAACTCCAGCTTTATCCCATAACCAATGAACCTCTGCCTTTGTCTTCTCAGGTTGTTTGGGTTTGTGGCACGCAAGCAGGGAAGCACAACCGACAACATCAGCCACCTCTTCGCTGAGATGGACGCTGACCAACCCGCCAACGCCATCGTCAACTTCGTCTTGAAGATGATTTCTTCGCAGAAACGATGAGAGCCGTCGGCAAAACCCCTGGCGCTTTTTTAAATGCCTTTGGTTATTTTCTTTACTTTAAACCACAGACACTTCCTTTCTGCTTTGGACAATTTAGCATTTGGTTTTATGCCTCACCTTATTTTTCCTGCTCTTTTACCTTCAAGCAAGCGTGTGTTTGTGTGAGAGTGTGTATGTGTGTATGTGTGTGTAAGCAAATGAAAGATGACAAGACAGAGCGAGAGTGTGGTGTGCGTGTGCATGTGCGTGTGTGTGTGTGTGTGTGTGTGTGTGTGTGTGTTCGTGGCTCGCATGCATGTGCTTTTTTCTTGGATGGACAGAATGGACCAGAGGAAGTGCAGGATGGGGCGTGGCTCTGTGTGACAATAGGACGGGAGACGAGTTTGATCTCCCTGGCAGGGTAACACATGAACAGTGAAAGGGGAATGACATTGTGTGTGCAAATGTTGTTTTTGAGCAATTGTTTAATTTGTATTTTTTTTTAAAGAAGAAGTCAAGTTGTGTGATGTAAAAGGTGGATTGTAAATCTGTCAGGCTTTTGACTGGTCAACCAAAGATTTTAAAAAAGTAGTCAGGGCGTGAATAGTGTGCCACTGTCAGAGGGTTGAAAGTATTCTTTTGTAAAACAAATGGCTGCTTAATCAAAAAATACCGAACTGTTTCTTTCTGTATGTACTGATACTGTAGGTCAATTATGCACCGTCCCCATCATGCAAACAATGTTTTCGGACATTTTTGCAGCCGAGGCGAGGTCTGTGTAAATAATCTAGATTGCTTTATGAGTAGGACTGTTCTAGATGACATTTGGTGCCTGACTTTCTTTTGTAATGCAGAGCTTTTTAAAGAAAAAAAAAAGAAGAACATAAAACTCATCCAGGCTGTCTTAAATATGCAAATAGTCAAACTTGGAAATAAGGCTGCAAAATTCCACAGGTCCTTCCCTGGTTGATGCAGTAGTGTCGACAACGATGCAACAGGTGTTGTTCCATTAAAGTGCAGCTAGAGTCTGACAATATCAGCTTAATCTAATTTTCTTTGGTGGATTTGCTGTATCCATGTGAACACAGAAAAGCATTACTAAGAAGGTAATTGAGTCATTACATCCACCCGAGGTCTGTCAGACATGCAAAGAAGAGGATTAGCTTCCTATCTGCCACCATTCTGCGTTCACAGTCTGCACAGCGCATAGCCGCACTATTTCCCTCATTACTGAAGGGCCAAACGTTGTTTCGTGAGGACGATCTTTATAGAACAGTCTTGTCCTAGTCTAGTTGCTCTTCAGTTTTCTGCATCAAAAGTTTCTGTCAATAGAAAGCAGCTCTTTGCGTCAGCCGGCCAAAACTGTTATAACACTCACACCCTACCCAAAAGTAAGCTATACATATAAATATACATATATAGATATATATAAAACTTCCAAACAGTGACTTAAGATATTTATTTTTTTGCTTTGTTGCTCTATGTTATCTTGTATACATGTATTATAAAGTATACATCATGATTACTGAAAAACGAGAAGAAAAGAATGCTTTTTTATGGCTAAAGTCAAGTGCGTTGACATATATAAAAGATGTAAAGTGTGTGCATTTAAAAGTGTATCACTGTTGTTTTTGAATGTTTTTTTTTCACAGCATTACTTCTTTTGTTAACATTCTTGTTTTCAGCATCAAAGAAGCTTCTCGGGGAGGCTTTTTGTGTTTTTCTTTGTTTGTTTGTTTTTTAAGAGAGGGGAAATATTTTGTATGAAAGATTGTTGTTATAAAAGTCCAAATTGGAGTTATTCTAAAGCGATGCCAACACAATTGTTTTTATTAACTTAAACCTGCCTAGAAAATACATTGTCCAAGTTTAGCACTTAAAAATGTCGAAGTATTATCAAGTGTGTTTGTACGAATGAAGAGATGTGGACGCTGACAGACCCGTTTCATGTCATCATCGCATGTGTGGAGGCAGTGTGGGTCTGAAAGTTGGAAGAGCAAAACCAGTTCAGTCAGTCAGCTGCTGCCCTCATGTGGTGTAAAAAGATCATTACAGAGGAACCACTTTTATTCTAATACAGTGTTTTAGCTGTGATCATGGCACGTCAAAAGGGTAAATGTTTGAGTTTAAATAATTTGATCACAGAGATAATTAATTTGAATGTTAATTGAGTCTTGCTTTTGCATCTTTAAAAAAAAAATAATAAAAAAAGTCCCATTCAAGGTTCGAGTCTTGCAGATTACAACTGGTTCCTTTTTTCCTGATACCTTCCAGTAGGATCAGTTGGCAGCATGATGTAAACTAATTAAATAAGGGTTAGTTTGAAGGCTTACATTGACTCAAATGTACTTCTTCAAAAATTAAAAAGAAAAAAAAAGAAAAAATACAGCACTTACAGGGCTTTTTATATCTGACTAAAGTGTTCCATTATTTATTAACAGAAGCCTGCATGCTCAAGTCGTTACCTTAACGCTGCTGACTGTAATCTTTACACAGTATCCGCAAATCTTACTCAATCCAGTCTATTCAAGAAAATATGCCCAATAGGTGGTAATCCGGTTTTGTTTTCCCCCATGATGACTGTCACATTTCAGTGTCTTGACTTGGCTTATCAGACGTAAAAATCGATATATTTTTTGCCTACACAGTGCTCGTCGAGAAAAGAGGAAACCCCAGTGGCATCTGCCCACTTTGACAGATCAGTCTGGACTGTAGAATGTGTGTGAATGAGCTACTATGCCTGTATAGAGCTTTGTCATTTTTTTTTGGTTTGCTACATTGTATGGCTTTTACTATTTCTGATGGAAAAAAAACACATTAAAAAGCAGTACAAATCAAAATGCGTAAAGGAAAATCTGTTGTGTTTGTTACACTGATTATCAACAAATTAGAGGGCTTATGTTTGTTTGGCATAAAGATGTTTCTTTTTTTTTCCATACAATCTTCATTTCTGGAAGATTTTTACAGAACAATAACCAAACATTTTGATGGTCTATTTAACATAAATTGCCCAACCACTTAAAATCTGTCTTGTAAAGCTCTTAAGTGTAATATATAAGGCTTAAAGTTCTCAGGCATAGAGCAGTTTTAAATTCATATAATACTTAATTCTGTACATTTTACACATTTCCTACTGGAGAACTTTTCAGGCTCACACAACTTTTCTTGCTTTAATCCTTGAATATATCACTCTTATCCATTCTGATAGTCTTTAGTAAAGGCAGCTGAGAATCAGATTACTGCACTAAAACCTTTCTTTATGTGCCTGACTAAATTATGGCAGAGAGGGAAGGCCAAGTAATGAAAGCATGAAAACAGCTTTTACATTAAGATATATAATCTGTGTAATAAACAGGACTTTTTTTTTTTTTTTTTAAAGAAGAAGAAACTAAAAAGTCTTTGTTGTGAGAGTCATAACTACTTATTCAGATTCTGATCAGTGGCATAAATGTGCTATGTATGTGCAATGCATCTCAAGTTTATCAGATAAAATAGGGATATTATTTTACCACTTACAGTAATGGGTATTGTTACCATATGAGTGAGGCTGCATTTCTTAAAAAGAAAACATATATCCCCCAATCACAATCAAAGAAAATATTAAGAGAGACAGATAATTTGTTATTGCAGCTTTCTCCTTAAGTTTCACTTGTGACTATAAGTCTGGTGAGTTAAATGCATTTTACTTTGGGAGGATGAGACCTGACTCCATTGCAGCCATACTGTGTGATTTACAGTAGGAGAGCAACAAATGGCTTTTCTATTAAAAAACAGAGTCCAGTCTAATGTAGCTTCGACTGCTGGGATCATTGGTAGTGCAACCTCATGACATCACTGCATTAGTCTATAAAAGCTAGAAATTGTTATAATAAAATTTTACGAACAGCAATTTTCTGTACCCTTACCAGCTTAATAAAATAAAGAAAAAATGCAGACATTTCAAATGAGCAGTCAGCCAACAGGAATGCGACACTATAAAAATGTCTTTGAACAATGTCATTCATGTTTTTTTAGTGATGTCATGCGGTTGCATTTTCGCCAGTCTTGAGAACTCCCAACTCATAAAACAGAAAGAAATAAAAAGCATGGTAATATTTAGGAATGGAGAAAAATTTAAAGAAACCCTCAAATATTTCATTGGATTGAAAAAAAGTGACGACGACAATGAGTGAAACTACAGAGTGAAAGTTCATAAGGTCATAATATTTAACCCACTGTGAACAGCATGGACTTTACTAACTTTGCTATTTGACGCTCTTAGGCTGGTGAAAGAAGCACAAAATGTCACATTAGACACAATATTAGTCTTAGTAGACATGCATGCATGTATTATGACTCCTACAACACAATTATTTGTCTTTATCTTTACAATTTTCAGCTTGATTTTAGCATGATTTCCACTGAAAATCGAATTAATAGTGTACCATTGTGCACTGCTCAGGAGGAAAAAGCAGCATCACAATTTATGGTACTCTCGTGATACTCGTGATGATTGCTCATTGTCATATACTATTGTTTTGTGCATAAACATTCCTTATTAGCCAAGTTCAAATCTACCTGGGCCTTTGTGGATTGAAGATGGCGACTATTCAGTAGATCTTTAGAGTAAGTCTAAAGAAGAGCATCGAGTTTAAAATGACCCTTGTGGTATCCTATTAAATCTACCTGCATTGGGAGCTGCAGTGTGTGGCCTTTTTTCTTGCTTTTAACAAGTGCAAATCTATAAATAATGTGGCAGAAGTGAAAGAGTTTGGGATTGTGTATTACTTAATCAGAATATAGTTGTACAGCACTCAGAGTACAACAATTAAAGTCACAAGAACAAAAAAGTCGAGGCAGAAAATCACAAAAAACAGGACAAAAAAAAAAAAAAATGAATACAATTTTATTTTGTAGGCCAGAAAAATATTTGGTAGGCAAATAATAATTTTAAGAAAACTAGCAGTGTAATAATGCAACATAATCTGTTCTCCTGGTAGAAGACCTGAACATTTCATAGTCGTGCTTGACATGCTGAAAAGATTTGCCATCAACTAATTAAGAATAGAGCACAAGAGTTTTCCTTTTGAATTACAAAGATGCTTTCTGATTAATTCCCTTAAGACTTGCCTGTTCGTGCTCTATGCAGCAATCAGAACATTTTTATTAGATACTGATTCACCTGAACAGTGCTGTGATCAACAGACTGAACTCAATCAAAACCTCTTATGTTAGATGATGAGTATAGGCAGAGCTATGGGATTCTGCTTCTGAGAAACACATTCCTAATTAAGCCTGTTCAAAATAAGCAAATAAGAAGCAAGCTTGTGCTTGTGGAGCTTCAAATGGAATCTGTGAACATTAAGACTTGAAATGAACATCAGTGTCATCGGTGGTGGAGTTTTAGAAATTAAGGCATCTACCAAACATCTTCAGACTTGCATAAAGCTTTTTTTCCCTCCATATTTCTGTCTTCATCCATTCTTTGCAGTCTGAGTAAACAAATGTTGCAGCTAAAACTGACGTAATTATGATTGCAGAAAAATAAGATGTCACAAGTTGCACAAATAACTCTTTTATCTATGTTAATACACATTCTCCCAATCCACAGATTGTTTAACTGCTTGTATCTTTTACTGGTGTGAATTTTGCAATCATCAGCATGGGCTGTTTGTACATTTATTCATTGGCCTGTTACTGTACCTGTTGCTGTACCTGTTGCTGTATGTCATCGACACTTGAAGACAATGGAATTTCAAACTTACACATATACTCATTAGCCTAAGGATGAATTGTATTAAAACTTATAACTAACTAATAAATTAATTGTTGCAGTGTTAAAAAAACAATAAAATGTAATTACTGCACACACTAGAAAATCTATTTGAGTACAAAATGGCTTCATGGAAGAAAGAAACACACTTAACGTTTATAACAATTATATAACACGAACACTTTCTTTTCGGGGGCTTTACTTTGGTTGTCTAAATAATTTACTCTTAAACAACCTGTTTAATAGTACATTTATAGTAAATAGTCCATCTCTTATAGTAATGATTAACAGTACATCTGTATGAAAGCAGTTTGTTGTAGACGTCTGTGTGACTGTAATAATATGTTTGGCCACTTGATGTCAGTGTTTCCCTTTACAACACCAGACAGGCAGTCTGCCATGAATCTACTGACATTTGTCCAATTTACAGTAGTTTACATTTTGCACTGTTCTTAAGATGTTTACTGTTTCTATCACATGATATTTAAATTGTATATTTTGTTTCTTCAGTATTTAACTCCTATAAATCTTTTAAGGGTGTTATTAAGCTTTCATTGAGCGATGTACTGACGTTGTATACATCAAATGTGAAGAAGAAATCATTTATATTTTGTACTTACGATTTTAAAGAGACTCGTTCAAATGGCCCTCAACCATTGAATTGTCATCACACATATATGTTTGAGTTTGTCTTTGACCGAAACATCTCAAATAGTCAAATAGTGCAACTTCTCTTCCGTCAGCATTCGCTAAATGTAGTTTTACAAGCAGAGAAAGTACCTTTAGTTTATGGGAAAATGTAACAGCACCACTGGAAGTCCTGCGTAATGCTTCCTGAGAGGAGGATTACAATCTTTTCTTCTCACTTACGCCATGGAATAGAGTTGTGACTCTGGAAAATGGTAATTTGTTCTCCACAGGGGGTCCAGATGACAAGATGGGGGAATTAGATGGTCTATTTTGGGACAGAGAGGGTGGATGACAAGGGGGATAATCCGTTTAATCTGTGTTTGCTTCTGTGAACTGTTTTGCCTGCTAGTTTCTCCTCTGCTTTGTGGCTCTGATTTTGGCCTGTTTGAAGAACAACTACTGTACACTTGTGGATTAATTAGCTCCAAACCCATCTTGTCTAATCCTGCTTTTGATCATCTGATTTTGGGCCTATTACTGCTTGTTTTTTGCTGTTAGCTTAGCTGTAGATAGTTTTTCTTTGTGTAGTCAGGATGCCAACCTCAGACATCACTTAGCCCAATTATGAGCATGAGCTTTTCATAACCTCAACCAAGTCATTGCAAGTTGTCAAATGCCTCATTTGAGTCATTTTGGAAGGCAACAACATGACCAATTTTGTCGTAAAGTATTTGGGCTTGTTGGCACAGACTACTACTTCCTTTATGGATTCTGGACAGGTACAGAGGCTTACTGTATAAGTCAACACTCGTAAGAGGAAGTGTCATTTGAGTTACGTATTCCCAACAGATGAAATGGTTGCCTAAAGTAGAAAGAGACCAGGAGAACCGGTCACAACTGAATGTGAGATACACAAAAGTTTTATTTTAGATCCTCATGCTCTCATAGAAGCCAATTGATGCACATCTTATAAAACAAACATGTTTTCACAAGCATTTCCATGACGTTATGCATGTTATGTGGTGGTGTCTTTGTTTTTACACTGTAATTTTCTTCCTTTTCATCCCCTTATTGTCTTTGGTTTATTTCTGTAAAGTGTAATAGGACTAAAGTTCATTGACTTAAGAGGGAAAATCCAAAAATCAATATTATGTCTGGTTGGCAAAGTGTGGTAATGGCACTGGAGCAACAGGTGTGTTGTTTCTGCTAAATCATGTTGCTCATTGTCACACGTGACAACATGTCACCATTTGGAGCGAGAACGAGCGTCAGGCCTCCTGCCTCCATGTGATTGCAAAGAAAAGTCAGTTTACACACACCAGATAGAGTCCAAAACCTCAAAGCAGAAAGCAAAAATCTATCAAAAATGTCCTTCTACTCAGATATAATGCAGTGTATTTAAAAATAGTCTAAGAGTCAATACATGACAAGCTGTTACATGTCTCTGGATCTAGTGAGGGCTATTTGCTCAATGACACTCCAGCAGCTGACATGTCATTGATTTTATGAGTCATCATTGTATCGACTAGTTTTTCCTTTAATCACGGGAACTACAACTGAGCGCACAAATAGAGATAAAATGCAAGGTTGTGTGTGTGTGTGTGTGTGTGTGTGTGTGTGTGTGTGTGTGTGTGTGTGTGTGTGTGTGGTAGGTATACGTTTTGGGACAAATTTCAGTCCAATTATTGTGGACAAAAACCATGTCTGTATTTACTGTGTATTTAATAACGTCTACTGAATGTTCGTGGCCATTATGTAAGTTCATGGCCATCATGTAAGCCAATGTGTGATACAGTTACAATATATATCCTGTGTGTGTCGGTGTGTGTGTATCTGAGAGCCAGTGTGTGTTCATGCGCACACACAAATTGTATATATATGTGTGTGTGTGTGTGTGTTTTCTGGCGTCATGAGCGACTGTCCATCCTGTGACCGGTACGTGTGACTCATTCTTATTCCAAATGTTTCCATCTTGGCGCCTCAAAGGCAAAACCATCGCAGTGCTGTCACCATCTGGACAGTAAGGGCCCTCCTGGGCTGCCTGCCTCATGTCCCTGACTCAAAGACTTAAACTAATAATACAACCTTCAGGATGTTATTGCAAAAGCATCAATACGTGACTAGCCTGGATTTTTCTGCTTTCGGCATTTGATGTTTCTGTCTCTTTGCCATAAATAACGAAGGTTTAACTGCTCACACAGACATCATACAGTAGTAATAATGTAGCCACACTGTCTAATAGGCATGAAATGGCTTTGATGAATCCCACTTCCTTGAGAATTAAGTCAATTTTGGGGCTTCAAAGCTGCTTAATCAGTATTCTTATATTAACCAAGCACATAGTTACAAACCCACAGAGACTTACGATCAACTCTGCAGTCCCCTCTCAGCACTATTGAGCATTTTTCTTATTTTAGCTCCGTTTTGCTTTTTAAGCCAGCAATTCTCCTTTCGCTAACCTTATTTCCAGTTACAGGAGGCAGCTGTTTTTAAGGGAATAAGCTTTGAAAAAAAAAACATTACTGTAAACTACCAGCCCAGCAACAAACAGCTGGCAGACAAAGTTAGCAAGTAGCTGGTGAAGGAAATAGAGCATTAAGCGGCTAAAATACCAGATATTTCCGTTAGGACTTGGTGGAGAGCACAACAGAGCTGCAAGAAGAGTGAATGTAGCCAGAGAAACAACTCCAAATTAATCCTAATGTTGCTCTTGTCTGCTGTTTGCTAACATGTTAACCATAATAAGGTGGTAATATGTTAATCTTCTGTTAATAGCTTGTTTGACTGCCCGCAATCGGCCTAAAATAATCAATTTAAAAGCTAAATAGCAATGAACATGACTGAGGGAGAATCTTCTACATCATCAATCGTACAAAATGTTCATTGTGTAACAGAATCTGTAAACATTCCCTCTTTTAGTTGTTTAGCTATTCTTGGCATGACTATGTGTAAATAATACAGAATACAATAATCAGCTGTCACTTCCATAAAAATTTTAAATTTAGAAATGTGTTATTGTCCCAGATTTACTGTAAACACTATTACTGTGGATTTTGTCAGTGGACCACTGACCACAAACACTGTTCATATGACTTCAGTCCAACCCAAATGTGCTTCAGATGCTAATGATGTTAAGCAAGTCACTTATAAATGCAACCAACTACTCTTTACATTATAAAAAAAAGAGACTCATTTGCTACATTGCTCGTTATTTTTCTTAGGTTACATGGCACAGCTTCGTTAGTGGTGCTTTCCAACTTCAAAGCCACCACACCCACACACACCTCATCTTGTGTATTTCATGTGTAGAAATAGAAATAGATGAGATTTAACAAGCAGCCAGCCCACAGTTCTGAAGGTATGTACTGACCATCAGCTATCTTAAGGTTACCCACAGTGAGTGCATGCAGCTGCCCAGAACTCCTGTCCTCGCAGTGAAGCTGGAGGACGGACACACACACACACACACTTTAGCTCGTGCACCAAGCTACAACATCTGGGACCGGTCTGCTCACTGAACACACAGAGATGAAACTGTTAACAACCTCCCATTTGACTCCTTCTAAGACAGCAAAGATACTAAACAAACTGACCCGCCCCCAAAATGTCAAAGTTACACAAGTATTACTGGGATTAGTGATTGTGTTATGATTACAGAAGTTCATTTTGTAGCGCCTGACGTTTGTTACTGAGAAAAAGTAATCTTATGACTGTAATGTGTATGTGTCACTGCCCAGCACTGTTTTCCAAAGACCAGACTGGAGGCAGAACCAACAAGTAGTGAAGATGGCTGCAGTACAGGCCTGGCAGAGAACTGAGTATAGTTGGGAAAATTATGCCCCTCCTTTTTCTGGTCACTGGGTACATGTCAAGCACATGCCAGTAAAAATAGCCCAAGGAGGACAGGGCAAAGGTCAGCCACAGTAGTAGTTCATAGTATTGGGTTGGGAGAGACACAGTGGCTGTCTTCTGACCAAATGAGGACAGAAATTGCGAGGGGGGGGGGGCACCTGATGTCTCCAGTGGTAAGAGAGTCAGTTGCATAAAAGTGCAGACACACCTGTTCCACTGCTGTTTCATGGTCACATGCTTATCCTCTAAACTTTAACAGGTGGAATACAAAAGGATAGCATTTTAAGCAAAAAATGGGCTTCAGGAAAGACAATGTTGGCTGATTGTTTAGTCATGCAAAGGTTGTTTGTTGTTGGTACTCATTTAGTGATTGTCCATTTGCCAGCCCATCAAGTGCAAACACATTTTCCATGGTGAACAGGTTCCCAGCTGAACAGGAAAACCCAAATCTTCAGTTTGTTGTTTAAAAAAAAACAACTTGACATCGTTTTATCAGCTTGATACTTCGTGACTTTTACTCATTTACTCAAAACCTGATGACATGTTACATTTATTCTGTTTGGGGTGTAGGAGACCCTGACTGTAAAACACAGTTAAATATGATGGATGTTCATAAGCTCTATAGCTATGATAGGTGTTGACATTAGTTTTTACACAGTACTCCCTCTTCCAAATCCTAGATAAGTCTATTTAGGTTTCTGTTATTAGGTGTATAACACTTTGTACATGTGAGATCTGAGGGATAACAGGGAATATACAGTACAGTTAATGTCGTCAGCAAATGTGTGTTTTTTGGCAAGGAGAATAAATCTCTTTAATGTTCTCCTACATATTGGGTTTTCTTTTTTTAAATTCAGAAGAAAAAGGGAAAGAAATGAATTAATCTTGCAATTACTATTATTTTTAAACATGCTTTAGTTAACTGTCACTCTCTAATACATGACCCTAGGGCGTAAATGTAAATATAAAGTATAACACTTGATACAGCTTGTTTTATTCTACTCAGAATGGATGGTATGTCCAACTGTATGGAAAAAACTGTTCAGCTGCAATGACTGAAACTCAAACTATGGAGCAAAATGGGACACCCAAAAAAAAAAACAAGGTCCAGTTAAAATTTTGATTTATTTTTTCATATCTGAACAACAAAACAAATGTAAATGTTTGTTGAAAATGATCTTTCATTTAAGTTGGGAAACCATTTGTTTGTTTGTATTTAAGGGGGAGTGAGGCATCCTCCGCCTCCTGATGGGTTTAATTGTAGCACTGATGGCTCCACTGAAGACAGACTGCAAGCAGAGATGGATGCAACACTGTAACATGAGCCAGCACTCCGTTCTCAAGCTGTTATGAATGTAAGGTGTGCTCCGTAACAGAATGACCCACCATAATCGGCCAGATTTATAGACATCCTATAGTCTCCATGGATGTAGTTACAGTAAGTAGACAGACGTTAAAAATGGTAATTTTATACACAATCAGTACAATCTGTCACTTTAAACCTTGTCATGCTTTGTGTAGAAATTCCCTCAAAAGTCCTCAGTGCCCATCACCAATCCAGGAGCTCCAATCCCTTCTCCAGCCCCACCTATCACCCCACTTCCCCCGAGCCTATCAACACATCGCAGAGCCCTGTAACAGATGGCTGCAAAGGTCACCAAAGGTTAGCTGTGGTGGGGTGGGGGTGGGCTAAGGTTAGGCCAGGGCACAGGGGTGTTTGGGATTGTTGTGACATGGCCTGTCTGCCTGTCAGTATGCAGGTGGATGAGTAGCATGTGGCCATGTGGCCACCAATCCCCTCCTCCTCCCACCCTGTCCTCTCAAAGTGAGGCTTTTGATTGCAGGTCAAGAAGCCTGGATGGAGGATTCAGTGGCTATCCAAGACCAACCCCCAAAACTCGGCATGTTCGGATTACTCAGCACCCCCTCGCACCTGCTCTGGAAAAGTGCAGTGTTAAGCTGTGGATGGGGGAATGGCCAAAGTAAACACAGGGCACAGGGAAGGACTGATGAACCTGGTCAGTGTGGTACCATAATTAATCTGTGCTCTTTAACCCCCAGGACCTTTGACCCTTCAGGTTTATTGAGGGTGTGCCTTTAAGTATGTGTTTAATATTTCCGCTCCATTTTTTTTTTAAAGAATCTGCTGACAAATGTGCTGTGACAGACATATTTGTCTGTGACAAAGTTCTCCAGTATTTATATAGCCTTGCAGTTTTCAGCATTACATAAGTATTCTACTTCTGAAATATATATACTAAAAGTATATATATATTTTATATATCTTTACTATCTAAAGCTCAACCAAAAAAGAGCATTTACTGTCTGCAAGAGATCACTGCTGAAATTTTGTGAAAGATTTCAAACAAAGTTTTGCTGAATGCAGGCGAGAATAGAGTGCCACAGAATAAAGTGGTGTCTCATATGTCCAGTGTGGACAGAGTAACGGGTCAGGTAAGACAACACATTAACACAACTATCATCCCTCAATGGCTAAAATACCACTGAGAAAAGGTTTGTGATAAATTTTACTGCATTTATGTGAACATGAAGAATGATGATTACAATGACAGATTTTTTAAAACCATCTGATTTATGTTCAACTTGTCTCACATCAGAGTCCTGAACATTTAATAAAACAAAATGAAAATGTAGAGCGTTGTTCTAATTTGTGGTACATATGTAACATGAGGTACCTGGTGAATAGACTTTTCTTTCTGTGACTGCAAGCAGTGGTGATGACATCAGCTGAACCATACGGTCTAATTCATCTCCAATTTACTGCTCTTTTCCTAAACTTTTCATATGCTTGGATCTGACAGTATTGTGCTGAGCTTTTCCAAAGAACATGGTCTTAATCTCCAGATAATTTACTTTATAAATGAGTACATCTTTTCTTGCGCTGTTGTATAAGATATGTTTCTAGTTTTATGCATGAGTCACTCTCATAAAACAAGATTAGAAGTGCCCAAAAAAAAAACTACCCTCTCAATAAGTTATGTTCCAAATTCTTTGATTACAGTCGTGAGGAGGGGAAAAGGCTAAAAGAGTTGAAAAAGTGACAGAACAAGAGACGAGCAGATTTGTTTCATGGAAAGCAAACACTGACCTCCTCATCTTACCTACAAAGCGTCTAGACACTGATCGTGAACCGAGGCAAAACCTGCATATGAACCTGCGTCTCAGGATGCATCATACCAAGTTCATCAATGCGGCACCTTCCTGCAGGGTTATGCGGAGGTGTGCGGAGGTGTTGTTGTATTTATCTGTTCTCTAGAAGGAAACCGCCGTGAAACAATCACAAAACAACATTTTATGTCTCTGAGTCACTGCTTTGATCACGCTACGCTACGCTACTCCTACTCATTCACTCTCTAGCTCGCTTGACCACCGATGCTCTCAGCTCACTCGCACACCCTCTCTCTTTTCCTTGTCTTTGAAAAATGAGTTGGGAAACCGACAGCAAAGTCTAACTTTGCTTTTAACGTTATCAAATGAATGTCTTCTCCTCATAGCGTCTTTGTACTCCCTAATGGCAGGGTTGCACAGTTCTGCTACATGGTAAACAAGATTGTTCGTCTCAAGGGTGTTTTCAGTTTAAACGCACTACACCCATTCAAATGAACAGGACGACTAGCATTTTTCCCACAATACTGGATTTGGAGTGAATACAGCCTAGGGCTCCAATCAAATGGTAAATGGACTCCTACTTATATAGAGCTTTTCTAGTCTTTTTTACCACTTAAAGCACTTTTACACTACATGTCTACATGGCTACCACGCAGGGTGCCACCAACGTGCTCATCAGGAGAGAACTCATCATTCACACATACCGTTTATTGGTGGACGACCGCTCTACCTCCTGAGTCACAGCCACCCCAGATCAGACAGAGCATGTTTGCAGCTAGCAAAACGCGGCCATTTTTGTTGGAGCCTATGAATTTGAGCAGTCTGCTGGATCTTTTTTAAATTATTGGAACAACCAAATCACCTGTCCTTGGTCTATTGTTTTTTGTTCAGATCATGGTTACTATAATTGGTAAAGTCATATGTAGCTCCAGGTATCCAGCAACAGCCACCTCTAGTTTGACTCAGACTGGTCTGTTTATCGCCACTTCTTGTTATCACCACCACAGAAGGCCCGCCTCGCAATTCATCCGATTGGACAACTGGTAAAAATGCAAATGGTGTAAGGTTGAGTTCTTTCAACTTGAGGTGTTTAGGGTGCTCCTGAAAACAATTACAAAAAGTCGCCCCTGGCTGCTAAAAAGCGCCCTGTCTGACTGGGGCCTAACCCTACAGTACCTGCTTTGGCTGTCATGCCTTTAAACTAAATCCCCTCATCCCCGACCCTCACAACTTTTAACTGATCACAGGTTTTCATTGCCACATTCTTTCTAGTTCCATACCATGAATGGGAGAGGCCGCTGATACTGTTGAAGTCCAGATGTACAGCACTTCCCTGCTTGACAGGTGTGCTAAATAAGTTAAGTTGAAGTCTGAGTCTGTAGCCGTCTAACTCGCATTCAACGACATACACAAAAAGACTAAGTGCATACAAAATTCCAATATTTAGGGACACAGTATTCCATAAGAACTCAATAGGCGGACTCCTGTCGAGATCTGGGCTGAATAACAATCTGGCCTGGGAACAAAATTTAACTGCAACCTGACCTGGCCCTCTTCTGAGTGACACATCACTATCACGTCACTTCAGCTGTCATCGTTCAGCCACCCACTGAAGTCATGATATCGAGACTCCAGCAGAATTGTAAAATCAAACGGTTTCAACTTTGAATGCAGTTAAGAACTCTTACTGCAGCTGACTCATTTATGGACCCTTTTTATGAGCAAGTTTAAGGACTTGGTTACACAACAAAGGTATCACATCTCCCATTAATACAGAAATGCTGCTCATGTTCTGGAGGTTTGCACTGAAATATTATGCAACACACCCTCACTGGCCTTTTGATTCAGTGGGAATTTATTAGGTTGATCTCTAAGACCTGTATTTGAGAACCTCTACAGTATACTAAAGACACATTCAGATAATGGTGTAATATACATTTATTTATGTCCAGGATGTCCTGAAATCTTTACGCTATAGAGGAAGGGCAGCACTACAAACTCTCTGGGATCCTGTGGCTCACTGGACCACCGATGGCTCCCTGAGGATAGACTGCTTAAATAAACAGGCAATCCAGCAAGAAATGAAAACAATGAAAACCAACGGTGACTGACACAACATCGGTTCGTGTGTGTGTGTGTGCGTACTTGTGAGTATGTTTGCTCACATATGTACGTCACTGATATCTCTGGGAAAGTGTTCACTCACTCAGGCCGGATCTTCGCTGGCAGATGCATTTGCCTGGTGGGACTGTGGGGATGTGTGTGTCTGTGTGGAAGGGGCGGGCCAAAACTGTGGCAACTGTAAACAGTCACTGGTATTGAGTTCTTCCTTCTTCCCTCTTTCGCTGTCTACTTCCCGCGTATGTTGCGTGCCAACGCATGTGTCTGTCTGTGTCCGTCACCGCCTGTGAGTAATATCCAGATCTCTCTTCTAGTCACATCTCACGCTTATGACGTGAGATGTATCTGCAAGTTTGGTTGTATCAGTTTAGATTTGGATAAAGGTCAGTAGAAAACAAAACAAACCAGTCTCTAAACATTCAACTGAAAGAAAAGGTTATGTAATGCGTATTGTGAAAGTAACCTCTCAGTTTCAATCAGGTCTCGTAAATTCAGATTGACGCTCATCATTCAAGAGGAAGTTTAAATCAAAAGTGATCCGACATCTGTGCTCAAAGTTTTGAGAATAATAAATATTTGAGTCTTGGCAGAGGCAACGACCTTACATAAAAAGGAACACATTGATGGTGAGAAGAAATTTCACACACAAAGATTTATTCTGTTACATAAGTTGAAGTACTGCATCGTATGTTGTAATATAAGGTCCACAAAGCTGCTTGTGACACCTGTTCTCATGACAGTTCCGATCATAAGCCAGATGAGGAAGGAGTCTGCCACTCACAGTGGAAGCTGGCGTCATTGTCACGTTTGCACTTATGCTGTGAGAGAGGAGACCCTGACATGAACCCAAACCACTTGTTGGCTCTGCTTCTGGCTCCCACCACAGTAAAAAAAAACTAAACAAAACAACAAAAAAAAAAGCAACTGATCCTCTGCGTGTTTCATTAAGTTAACAAGCCCCATGTCCGTCTTCCTTCTCCTTTTTCTCCTCCCTTCAAAATCTTTCTTGAAAAAGAAATCCTCAAACAAAACCTCAGCATGGAGTATTGAATGACCCAGGAAGTTCTGGAGCTAAGCAGTTACATACTGTACTGCACCATCCAAATATGACACAAACTGTCAAGTTTAAAGCTAACACTGCAGCCAACAGTAGGCGGATGTTTTTTCCCAAATGGCATTTCATAAAACTAAGAGTCAGCCCCAAAACAAAAACTAAGGGCATCTGTATGCTGTCTTCTACTGTAGCTGGATGAAGAAAAAATATGTAAAAAAGGTACCATATAATCTTCAAGTTAGAGGAAACTGAAACCAATGACCAGTGTATCACAAGACATTCCAGCAATGTGAGCATGGGAAGTAAATGTGGACAACAATAAATGCTTCCGTGCTTAAATATGAATGTGCACTGCAGAAATGTATCAATGTCTGATCCTGCACAGTCATTCTCTCCTAATCACCATGATGATATAATCAATTTAACTATTATCTACCTTTCAAACAATGCATACAACATCAAAAAAGGACTTGGGAGCCAAATCGTTTTTGTGGATAACGTTTTGTCTGCATGGAAAGTCACAGAGCTTGGATGGACTGACTTGTAACTGGGGAGAAACTGGTTTGACTCCAGTCAGAGGTACGAGCCAGCAGAGAGCTAATCAAGCCCCTGTTGTCCACACAAAAGGTCAAAAAGCCCCATCTGCTCCCTGACCTTGACCCCTGAGTCAAATCACCCTCAGCTGTGTCTATGTGAGTGTGTTGATTTGTACATGTGCGACACTGGTGTTGCTACACTACCCCGAGGGTTTAAGGGTAAGGGGAGGGGGTTGTGGGGGAGATGGAGAGGTGACAACCTTTGACCTTTCTCCATTTCTGTGGACTTTCTGTGTCACAGCCACAGCTGCAACATCCAGCAGGTGTGGGGACTCATTTTCAGCTCAGAGCTGCAACTCTGAAGGCTGCGGAGGCGTTGAGTGTCGGGCCACGTGGAATTTGAGGCTCTGTTTGCTCCAAAACACGGGAGGATAATAATAACAATGTTAGAAAATAAAATAAACTGGGTAATGGTTGTTTGGATGCTTTTTCTATATTCAGAGGCAACTGAATACTGCTGGCTTGCAGGAGTTCATATTAACTACAGTTTCAAGCAATAACAGATTAAGACAGTATGTAAACATTCAAAAGTAACTTCTTGCAATAAACTGTATTAGAGATACAGTTTTCTATAAGGGACAAAAATGCATAGAAGACATGATATCCACACTATGGACTTGAAGTTGACATTTATATTCCACGGCATTTGAGCACAACATGTGGCTACAATAGTGGATAGGCCCAATTTGTACTACTAAGTATGCCTATTGACCACTAAATAACATTGGAAAACAAACCAGAGTAACACACATACTGTACACCACATACATAGCAAAAAAAAAAGGAAAAATAGATTTTCACTCCTGCAGGAATTTAAATCGTGAACAGATTTGGTTTCAGTCTGTGAGAATGACCCAATAACTGGAGCAGTGTCCAGGAAATACAGCGGCATCAGCCGCACAACACCCATAATTAAAAGAATTGCTCATATTGATGCATTCACTAAAACATCCATTCTGAGTGCTCTACTGGCAGCTGGTGGGGGCAGTCCACCCTCATGGTGGCCTTGTGGGGGCTTGAAGGAAACCTCTCCAAACAGTGAACAGAGTGTGTGTGTGTGTGCGTGCGTGCGTGTATACAGTATGTGCCAATATACATACTTTTTACACACATACATGAGTGTAAATCTGCCTTTGTGTGGCAGATGGGCGCAGTGTGAGCCAAGCATTGCCAGAGGGCTGTGCCGTGACCAGAGTTGCAGTCAGGCTGTGGGTTACAGCCTCACAGCACAGCAGCCTGGCAGGCATAGCTGGCTCTTGGCTGACCTCTGCTTCCACCAGGCCGCCCTCACTCACTCACCTCATTAGCTTGACAGGAGCAACCAAACAAATTGAGGGCATCATAGAGCTCACAGCACTTCCATGGGAAAGTAAAAAAAAAAAAAATCCCCCCTCTTTCCTTTAGTCACGTTAGTGTATGCACTGTAGACAAACACACCCATGTGTAAACACGGACATCTACTTTAGAGGGTGTCAGAGCTTGTGTTTGAACAAACACATGGACAACATGATGCATGTATACGCCGACACGCACGTCTCTCCATGCGAATGTACATGCAGGGGCAGACAGATGCATACATGTAACTGCCTCCAGGTTTGTAAATCAAGGCCAGGTACAGTATGAGATCATGCTAGATTTAAACTCCACCTTGAAAGTCTCCCCTAACAAAAAAAAATCTACCTTTCACGCAACGCCTCCTTTTTATTTATATTAAGTGCAAACTATTGTAACTGCACGCATGGCTGCCACTCCTGACAGATTTATAAACGAATGAAATCACCCTTTAAGGAATGATGTTGCTGTGCAAAGATGACTTATCATTTCTCCTTGTTTAGTTTCACTTTTTTACCTAATCAGAAATGTCAAATAAAGAAAAAAAAGTACTTTCTCAAAGAGGAAATATACCCTGGAGGCATTGGAGATGAACAGCAGTGCACGTGTGAAATAATAGCTGAAAGGGCACTGACCACTTGCAAGAAATCTAATGTGTTGGTTCTCATGTAACTGCGGGATACCAAACAATGGTTTGATTTATTACATGCAACACTCTATTGAACCTTCTCTGTGAATTGTGATCCCATTGTGCAATTCTAGGGATTACACACGTTCAGCTTTGAGATCATAGTTTAAGTCAACATGCCCTCATGCATATGGTATGCTGTGTGCTGCTGTCAAACACAGATTTAGGTTCTTTATCATGTTATGTTATGGTGACTGAGGATAAATATTGGCTGATTTGATTTGATAAGAGGCACACCTTCTGTTAAGCAGAGGTTTGTCTGTGATGTGGGCTACACGAGACACACAAGAAAACAATGTCAACATGCCATTACGTGCTTTCTTGTCCCCTTTAATGTAATGTAAATCTTACATTAAAGGGGACATATGCTTTTTTCTGGTTTTCTAATATTAATACATTGTTATGTTGTCGGATATCACTGTAAAACATGGCCATATTCTGAAATCTGAGGTTAATGTATGAAGAAATGCTCCCTGAAAGTGAAAAGGCCAGATTCCAGTCTGCTCTGAATGCTTCGTTTGTGATGTTTCTTTTCTACGTGTTGGCTTGTCATGCATGCCCACAAACAGCTGTCCTTTCTTGTTGCTACGTTTTTTTCCATGCTTTTATGTTGTCCACTCATTTCAGATTGAATTTGGGCTCAAACATGTAGGGATGTACTTGAGAAGTTGACATTTCGAGTAAAGAGTGAGAAGGGGTGATGAAATTCTATTACTACTACTGTTTGTTTCATGGTTTGTTACGTAGCCTGCCGAGGGGCAGCCTCCAGGAACTGGCCAATCAGAACAGAGTTGGCTCCTTGGGAGGGGGGCCTTAATGAGACAGGAGCTAAAACGACCTGTTTCAGACAGATGCTGGACTGAGGGGCTGCATAAAAGGGCCGGTATAAGATAAATAAGGAATTTAAAAATGTTTTAAAATCATGCAAATATATTGCTGTAAAGAAAATTAATATAGACATGGAAATGTGCATGATACATCCCTTTTAATCAAAACCCAAAGCAACAAAAGGACACACTCACCCCGACACACTAATACTCAAGAAACACAATGACCATACTTGAACATATTCCACTATCTTTCACTGAGTCATACACTACTTTTATGTCTGCTTAACAAACCTTCTACAATAATCCCATATGTTACATAAATCTACAGGGGATAATTGTTTCCTAATCAGAAAGATAGATCTTGGGTCTGGTATCACTTTAATTTAAAAAATGACACAAAACAGTGCAGAATGAAGTCCACCCTGCATGTCATAAATGCAAACATGGAAGACAAGCCATCAATAACAGGCCAGGCAGTGGGTGGTGTTCAAAAACTGGGCTAGAGTTGGAGGTGAAATAAGTCACAAGCAGTGTTAAAGAGGTGTTAAAGAGATGGCAGCCAGGAGGGAGACAGAAAGATGGATGTGCTCTGATACTTCACAGCCAAGAGGGAGAAGAGCTAGAGATGATGGACAAGGAGAACTGGGAAAAGGGGGAGTTTCTGTGTGCCAGCACTAGCGCAGTCTAAATTTCTGCTTTTGGATGTAACACACGGAGTTCTTTCACTCCAGAAAATCTTGTGGGCAGGTGCGTCGGATCATGAACTGTGACTGTGAAATGACCAAAAAATCTTGCACACTGTCGATCACTTGTACTTTTATTAGTGACTTTTCAGTGCTCAGGAAATGATCATGGTGTTTATAATTGCAAGAAAATATTTTTCCAAGGTTACCGTAGTCACCACTTTTGGTGTTTGGAGTGACACACAGTACAAACCTGCGGTGTGATGCAATTTAGGCTTTGGTAGGCTGCAGATTTGAGTGTTTTGTAGAATTTATCTGGCTTTGTTTCTGGTGCATTGAGCACAGGTAAGCATCTACCATTGTGTGTGAGGGTGTGTTGAGAGTCAGTGGGTAAAACTCAAGGGTTGATGCTACAAACATACATAATAAAACCATTTTGAAGGGAACTGGAAAAGGAAATGGATGGATGGAAAGGGACAGATTTTTAAATGCTTGTTTTTTGAAATGAGTCCAAAAACAGATAAATGAACAGATCTGGATAATACAACTGATTAGCATGTAGACATCACCTCATATGTTTAGTATTCATGAAGGAAACACGGAGAGAGAGAGAGAGAGAGAGAAGCCCACCTACACATGTACAGACCCACTCGCAAATAGGACAGCTGCATGCAATATTGCAGGAAAGAGCAAATTTTTCCATCCACAGAAAATCACTGCAAAAATGGGGCCTCTAAAAACTGTATAAAGGCTGTCATAAAGTCATACTGATATACAGCACAACAATATTTATGTCTGTGTCTGTGTAACCTTTGTCTTGCAGTTGAAATGACCCTTATATATCCTTCCTTATTGATGATCAGCCACTCATTGCCAGTGTTGAAAGCCATGCATCAAGCTTATATAATGCATGACCGTGCAAATACACACTGTATTTTTAGGTCCGCTGATACTGCTGATTGATCCCCAGTAAATCATTTCAATGCATGCAATGGGCGTATTACTAGAGCTTGAATCATGGCACATTAATGTATTTTTAGCTTGCGGTCTTACTAGCTCCACGCAGATTGTACTCCTGACCATCCTCTTGATAAAAAGACATGAAATATGATGTGTCCCTAATGTGAAACATACTCACTGGGCGTGCAGAGAGTACGGTTCTCTCCCAGCCTCCCGCACGCTCTATTCTTGAAGAGTAAAAACATTGTCCGTTTCACAATGAGCAGGCTCATCTGTTGGTGCCTTGAAACATGGATCTCTCTGAGTGAAGCTGAGGTTCAATCATCAGGCCACAGAGTATTTATTAAGCCACATCTGGGATTGTCATTACTGAGCTGAAGCACTGGCGAAAGGCAATGGGAAGGGAATGTGATTGAGTGGTGTGTAGAGAGTGCATGAGGGAATTGAGAGGAGCAAGGAGAGAAAATGGAGAGAAAGATACATTCAGAAGATCCTGTTTTTGAGTCAGAGTGCCATGTTAGTATAGAGTGTAAGACTAACTTATCATGGACTCATTCTTTATTTTCATTCTTGCAATAATTCAAGCCTTTCACGTGTTCAAACTGCATATCACTTTGCATATCACTTGGCAGGGTATTGCACAAATGCTTCTTGTCTTTCGACAAAACTGAAACCTTAGGGTTGCTTTAGCTACTGTATGAACACATGGCATAGACAAAATATTCTAGTTTCTAGACATCTGGCATTAAGATACAACATTGAGTACAATGTTCAAGTCTTAGCCGTGACCAACACAGCACCAAACCAGCAAAGAAGCAACAGCACTCACAGCTGCAGAGGTCAGAAATTCAAGCCACCAAACAGACACAATGAAATCTATCCTTGGAATCTGTTTTCACTCTATGACTATCATTCTCTTTTTTCTGTCTCTCCCTTTCTCGGCCTGTCCTTTTGTATGTGCGTCTTAGGGTGTGTGTATGTCCTGTTCATTCCCTGTTGGCTGGAAACACTTGAAAGGTGGACACAAGAAGTTCAGCTTCCTGTACTGGGTGAGGTCCAAAGACCCACTGAGCATATGAAAGGAACTGCAGAGGAAAAGACCAAATGAACTACAGAGGTTGAAATGCATTAATTCCTAGACAAGCCACAGGTTTTGGATGATGCTTGAAACCGGAAGATCAATACAGAGGACTGCGCGTTCTGTTTGAAAATTACCCTGAAAAGCACAGCCATCAGATAATACTGTGAAATAAACTGGGCAACAAAGTGAAAAATGCTACTCTGAAGTCAAGATTCGGATCTACTGTGTAGTGGTTTTGTGTTTTTGGCTTTTTAAAACACGCAAGACTGATGATTGAAAGAAATACTCGCATGAATACTTTTTCCAGTGGCTGGTGTTTGCACCACAGGGTTCAAGCTGGCTCTTTCATCTTTCCATGTGTCCGGCAGCAATGTTTTTGGTTACCCCCCAATTGTGTTGATGTGGTTGGGAGCAGTGGAGTGTTGATGCCAGCCCCTTATGTAAGGTCAATCAGGGTATGTTAGAACAGGGTTAGAAGTCTGTGATGGTGGCCCGCTCTCATGTGACCAGCACACTTTCTTTATGTTGTGTTAATGTCGTGGCAGGAGGTTACTTAGTGGCTTTGCCTCACTAAGCCTATAGAAAGTGTAAAAAGGTGAAGTCTGTTTAACATGGAATGAAAACTAAGCATTATAACCCTCAGCCTATGAGCACAGGCCGAGCCCTCTATCCCCGCTGCTCTTTGAATCATTGTCTTTGATTGAGGCCATGTTGCCCATACAGTGGAAAAAGGTCCAGGCTAATTCTGAATAACCAAGCAACTCCAAGAATATATCAAAGTGCTTCTCTGCAGTAGGGACTTTTCAGGCCTATAAAGTTAGAATTGTGTGTGAAATCAAACTTTAACTTTTTCAAATTAACACCACTGCTTTTGCTTGTTTGTTTAATCTGTACAAAAACCTTAAGTAGATGACAAGTTGTGGTTTTACTGGTTATTATTGGGTGGTCAGTTTCTTAGCCAGGTGCAGTAACTTATATTCATCACCGTGAGGTTGCGAGAGGAGACTCCAGAAGACTTCACCAAGAAATAACCTGGCACTTTACAACAGAAAACCACAACTTGTCTGTTTTGGTACAATTTAAATAAACGAGTCATTTATTAATTGGTAAGCGTTAAAGGAGTTAGTAGGAGAATTATGTCACCTTTGGACAATCCCAGGCTTTGTTAGCTTAGCATAAACTGATAAATTCAGGGAAAACTAACAGGCTCCTGGCTCATATCTATCATACATATTATATGAGAGTGATGTCACCCTTCTCATCTCACTCGCGGCAAGAAAGCCAATAAGTGTACTTCCCAAAATGTTGACAGAGGAATTCAGCCTTTTGCATGACTTACGTCATCCTTCCATTATTTATTCATAGCGTTATCACTCCATGTTGAATATTTAATTCATTTTGCATTGGAGGGGGCTACAAATTCTTGGTTGACGTAAAACACTGTCATTTCATGTACTGTGGCATGTCTCAATGTAGCACAAAAGTCAAACTGAAAAGCCATCTAGACAGTTTAAATGAGCCTCATAAAGAATTAAAGAGTTTGAAGAACCAGTTGAAGGCAATGGTGAATGTAGTACTAACAGGCATACTGTATTAGCCAAAACTAGTTTTGTTTTAGTACCCGATTGTAAAATCTTCACAGAGCACATGCGTTAAAGAAGCTGCTTCATTTCAATAGACGAAAATGTGTTTCGGTAGTTCCTACACAGCCACCCATGATTTTCAATTTTCCTTTAATATGGAGGAAGTATAGCGTGAAAGATTCATGATTCATCTTTATGTATTATTCAAGTTTTGCCTTGAAGTAGTCAATGTTAGGTTGTGTCATGGCAGCCAACTCGTTAAGTATTGTTCAGTAGTTCAGTAACCACAACATTAAAGTTTCAGAAGTGACTGTTAAAAGTCAAATAGCAGTATCTAAGCTACGCAAGTATGCATGGCTGTTTTTGAGACTGGTCACATTTCAAAAAAAGTTTAGACACCATTTCCAAAAACCTCATTCCTTGAAAGATTTCATAAAGCCCGTTTTTCTTTATTCAGCAATCATACTTGTAATCTGAGTGAGGTCATGAGATGAGATCTGATCGAAATGCAAATGACCATAATTACATTTGTGTATGGCAGTTCTGGTCAAATGGGATTTTGTTGCATTGTGGTCATGCAGTGGTCAGACAAACACAACAATGAAGCCAGTAGAAAATACACATAAAAAGACTGCTAAGAAAACAAAGTGCTGACTGTTCGAAAAAGGAAATACCACTTAATCTTGAAAACATATTTTGTATGCTCAAGGACATAGAAATATTGATAGCATAATTCTAACTGTTAATAACTGTACTTCAAAAGCAACAACACAGGAACCCTGGGATATTATCGGTATGTAAAATCTGGAAGGACCAAGGGAGAGACAGGAAACGGAACAAGCAATTCTCTAGAAATTAAGGCACATTTTCCATTACAGGAGTCATAATTATGGAAAACACTGGGTTAAAAAAAGACCCCAAAAAACCTAAGCAGACAGTCTGCAGGTTCGCCATATCAGTCTCCTAATAATTGTTTCACTGTTTGTCTTTACGGAGATTTTGACACAAAGATCTGAGCACCGACAGGATTTGAATTACCGATAATTCCCATAGAAATGTAGCTCTCTTTAAAACAAAACCCTGATGTCACCTCTGAAATTCAACTATTTGATATTTCTTTACTTTGGAAAATATGAATCAAATTGTAAACTAGCCATGGAGGGCTGGTCACCAGCACCGCCCTAACACACACCCATTTCATCATCATCATCATCCAACCACACAGCCGGGGAGCCAACATTTTATTGGGGATAACTGATAATGGTTGTTCCTTTGCACTTTTGGAAACCCAAACATATTACGTTCGTATGATGTGATGAGGAAAAGTATTTATTTTCATATTTTCATAACAGGTCATTATTATTGTCTTATGTGATAATAAGCTTGAGTGGAAAACGACCTCCTCCCACATCCATAACACTGACAAGAATCACAATTACTCTAATAGAAAAGAAACAATTTCTCTTGACGAAAACGTTGCAAAGACCAAAGAATGTCACAAAGGACTTAAACTCCAAAAAATATTATACTGAGTATCGGCCAGATTAATGCGGTTGGTGGACTCCAAACGTCTTTTCCAGCTGAACTTGTCAACAGTCGTAAAAAATAAATAAATAAATAAAAAGAAAAAGCCTTTTTTGGAGCCAGATTATTTTTTCTGTTTTTAAAATCAGTTATTCAGACCTGCTGTACTGCACTGTGGTCTGGTTCAACAGCCTATCTGTGAAACTTTAAACCATATAATCAAATCTGAATTTGTTCGAAGATTATTGACCAACATTTGGCATACTCCTTTTATATAACTCACAACAACAAAAATGCTCAGTCTTGCTAACATCTCACATAGAAGGAGAATACCAACTCAAATTTAAAGATACAGGCTGAAAATGTTTTATCCATCAGTCTATCATGTGACTTAACTAGAAATCATCTATTAGGGATGCTAAAGGAAAATCCAGTGAAAGTTAACAATTAAGTTGCATTGTATCATCTCAAACAGCTATAATCCAGAATTGGGCCCCGTTCTTCAAATGTGGACTGACTGATTCAAGCTAAAATTATCCTGTCAATTTTTATCCAGGTAATTTTGCAGACAGTTTGAGGATTGATTTGTTAATCCTGGATTTCACAACAAAAACAAACTCAGTCTTGCTAACATCTCACATATTTAAATGGGAAATACCAACTCAAATTTAAACATACAGGCTGAAAATGTTTTATCCATCAGTCGATCATGTCACTTAACCGGAAATCAGAGATGTGAGTGAGATCTAAATCTAGTGGATATGATTTGTTATGTATGGTTGTGAAAAGTGTCACATGTGTAACTACTGTATACATTTAATCTCCATTGACATTAAACTGAACTGCCTATTAGGGACGCTAAAGGAAATCCAGTGTAAGTTAACAATTAAATTGCATTTTATCATCTCAAACAGCAATAATCCAGGTAATTTTGCAGACAGTTTGAGGATTGATTTGTTAATCCTGGATGTAGTTATCTCAAATAGTGAGGGCAGAATGAATAGAGTTGAAACAACTTGTTCTCATTCCAAGGGTCTTTATTTATTCCAATGTAAACTCATCCATGTTATTATGAAATGCATTTTTCTACATGCAGTATCATGGAAGTTAGTGAATTTTCACTTGGAAGAATATTTCTGTTAGGTGGAGCAGAGCAGGGCGGAACAATTACATTTTTATTTTTAGGCTTGAGCAAATAAAACCAAAGCTGACAGGTTGAAAACAAAACTGAAACAGAATGCCGAGATGAGCAACACAAAGGATCCAACAAGACTGAACGGAAACCAGGACTTAAATACAAACTGAACGAATGAAACAACAAGGAACAGGTGGTAAGGACCGAAGGGCAGGCTGGGAGCTGATTGGCTGGAGAAGACGCAGGGAGAAGGCAGGGCTAACGAGACTGATGCGGGACAGGTGTGGAAGGAATTAAGGCTGGGAACACCGGAGTAAAAACACAGGGAAAAACAGAAAACCAAAAACCCAGAAACACAATGAATACAGTGTAATTAATAAAAGCAACTTAAATTATATCATGCCAGAACTCTTTAAAGATACAACTCAAAACAGGTTACTCCAACTCAGTCCAGCCTAAAATAAAAAGAAGAAAAGGCTGAGAGTCTCTAGTGGAACGGAGAGTAGAAAATAAGGAACACGGAGCCAGCCTGTGACAAGACCAAGACACTTTCGTGCTTAGACCAACCATTACGAATCACAGTTAAAAAATAATTATGTTTTATGGTGTGACAATGGTGTGGTTAAGGTCTGGTTAGGTTTAGGCACAGAAACCACTTGGGTAGGGTTAGGGAAAGATCATGGTTTGAATTAAAATAATCACTTGAAACACGATTTAATAGCAGGAACTGAACAGTGGTGTCTTGCAACAAAGTCCAACTTTTTACTATCTATTTATCTAGTCATCCACACAACCTGCCAGCTCTGAACAATGACATTTGTCACCTTAAGTGCCTTTAGATGACTTCTTATGTCATTTGGCACAATATAAATTAAGCTGAATTGAAAATTGAACCTTATATAGATGTCATCAGTCTATTTCAGACACTGTGAGAGTTCAATAGAAGTCTATGCTACTACCCTGCATGTTGAAAAATGGTATTAAGGGGTACCCAGTACGTTAAAAAGTGACGCAGAAGGGTGTGACAAAGCGGTCGTATTTGACGAGTTGAAACCATGATCAACATTCATATGACTGGCTGAGTGCTGCGATTGCTGTTAAATGAGGTAAGTGTGTTGGGAACCCTCCTAGCCTGCACTTAGGTAATAGATTCATGGACATAAGTCTGGTTGTATGTGTGATCCTTCATTTGTTCTACATTGTGCACCACAATGTTTCCACTCTTTCATCACAGACAATGAAACCTTTTATAAAAAACTTAAGGAAGTACTGTAGAAAAATAACAACCACTAGTAAAGTGAGCTCTGCAATCAATACTTTCACAAGTTTTAGTGTTCAAATGTCAAATTAAATGTCATGTCTTGGCTCCACTGGTCCTTTAAAAAGGTCAAAATCCTTCAGGTAAGTTTATGTCCTTACGCTACATTTAAATTCCTTTTTTAATGCACAAACTTTTATTTAGTTGTATATTTTATCACGTATGAGTAAATCTTCACTATAAGAATTTAATTGTGATAATTACACCAATTAATCATAATGAGTAGAAACTGACAATGACCTGCATGTTTCTATCTGAAATCATAATTATATCAATAATATTTTGTTATAAATCTGAGAAAAAAAGACATTTATATCTGAAAATTAGTTCATGCGTATGGTTCATCATACAGCTAACAGTCAATAAAGCTGAACTATAGCAGGTTTGGGCTTAAGGACTTGTTCCTATGACAACAGTTACAGATTAATTTTAAGACCGCTTCAAAGAGCGAAAAAATCCAGACTCAAATTGTCAACATTCTAATCTGGATAACTCGGTTATCCATGTACCACGAATGGGACCCAGAACTTTATTCTTTGTTGTGGAGGAAGGTTGGAACTTTTTTTGTGTTGTCACAACAAGGTTAAATTTCCACAACAATGCAACAGCTTTCACTGGTGATTTTACGACGCTGCACTTTTGCACATTTTTTGCCTTACTTCATCCATTACTAACTGCTGCTCGCCAGGCTAACGCAAATGCACGAAATGCATAAAGTAATTCAACAAACAGTATAACATAAAGACATTTCACTCCCACTGCCACATGTTGTATGCAGAATTTGAACATGGACTAAATGGCCCTACACTACACAGACTTGTACAGAGTGATGCATTCATTAGCTCTTCTAAAAGTAGGTCATGAGTTTTACTTCATCGTGTACATGCACGAAAGAGCACGTGTAACATTTTTAGGGAAGAAAGACGTTTCATGTGTCCATTACAACAAGTGTGATACATGTTTTGGCAAGCAGAGAGACTTTGAACAATCATGCCACTGACACAAAACAAAGTCTTTAAACCATAAAGGCTGTGTATAGGGCTTTCATGCTTGCTTTCCATCAGCCTTACACTAACACTGAAGCTTGCTGTATGCTGGTACCTTCATTCAATATTACAATCTAAATATACTCAGACAATATTTACACAAGCCTTATCTACTAAACTGTTCTCACTGTTATCGCACACATGCTTCTTCAGAAAGTCCACAGAAATGTCTCTATAGAAATGTGGCAGACACTGAATGTTCTTCAGCTGCAGCTTTAGTCTCCTATAGTTGTCTGACTTGAAATATATGGACTGACACGTACCCCCCCTACTCAAGTACCTTTCCATAAAAACGTAGGAATGAAAAACACATGAGAACATGCATGTATTGTCCTCCAAAATCACCAGGCAGGGAAGTCTATACAAGCCCCCCCTCCCACCCTTTCTCTACAGGTTTTAAGGTAAAACCGAGGAAAGGCCAACGACAGGCACTCTAACTTTAGAGCTGCTGACAGAAAGTTGGCTCAATGAGATGGTCCTCTGCAGGAGTCTTACAGTCCGCATCTGAGGACAGTCCAAAACTCTGCTTAACAAGCTGTGGCCTGCCAGTAGACCATGTCTGGGTTTGAGGAAGAGATGGTCTCAGAGAGCCCATCTCAACGTAGAGATCAAGGTGATAATCGCTCAGCCTGTATCCTGAATGACTCAAATAATGTCAGTGCTGATGTCCATTAAATTTGTCATTCTTGCTCATAAGTGGAGTAAACACTGAACCAAAGCCATGAGTCAAAGATGTTGTTTTGTCTACATCGGACTAAGGAGAAACTTGGATGAACCATTAATAAAACTACATATAAGCTTTACTATAAACACACTATCTAAAAAGCTATTATTTGCCACTGTACACTTAAATATCTCAAAGCTTTAAATTGTGATTTATTAATGGTTGTAAAGAGTACAGGCACTGACCGTAATTAAAGAAGAAAGTCCTCAGTTTTTGATAAAAAAATAATACTAATGGAAGACGACTGAAATTGGGTCTGCTTAAGCCCCCTTTGGTGGTATTTGGCAGAAAAGGAGAAACTAATTAAGTTCTTGGCGGAAGCTGTGACAGGGTGTTAACCTTTTGGCACAGAAATCAAAAATAGACCCACATCATAATGAGAATTTGATTAGATTATAATATTGTTTGTCTGTGTAAAATGTTGAGGCACACCAACAGCTCTTTGGTACGTTTCTAATAACTTTTATTATCTAAATTATCGCACTTTTCGCACAGATGTTTTGCATGGTTACAGAAACATAGCAAGTGTTGCTTTAATGCTAATGCTTAAAATATTTCAGTGAATCATCCATTTCCCCATTTCACATGTGGTAGAATAAATTAAAACATACACAGAGCGTGAGGAATATTTCATGATCTTACTGTGATCTCATGAAACACTCATTGTCATTTTATAAACCCTGCAGGCGTATCTTTAACCTGGCTTACTTGATTAAATGTTCTCAGTCTACATTAATCAAAAACCCACCATATATACTATCACACACTTCCGTGATAAATACCACATTACACCTGGAATTAACATATGATTGGCATCTCTGGATAAGGAAAATCATGTTGATGCAGGGTTTAAATGCAGGCAGAGCGCATTGTGATCAGAAATGTGATTAGGTTGGCCAGACCACATCTGAAGCCGTTTCCCATGACCTGAGACATGCCATATTTTTTGAGAAGTCAGCCCTGCCTAGTATATTTCCTTATTGAAATCTGATCACAATAACTACAATGTTTAAAAGTTTTGTTTATAGGTATAAGAGCAAAGACTGTGCATGGACATGCATACAGTGCCAATAAGCCGCTTATATTTATTTTTATATTCCTTATCTTGTGTTATCTTGTGCTAACTGGTAGATGTTTGGATTCCCACGCACTGACTTCAGATCTCTTCTACTGTAATCAGTTAAAAATAGACCATTTTGTTCATTGTCCTTTTGTCTTTTCTTCACTGTTCAACCAATTACACAAGTTGACCTTATTTCCAATCAACAGGGACTAAACAGGCAACAATGAATCAGAACTTTCACGAAACTGAACTTGCCAAATCATGGTGCCTTGTGGTAGACCCAACTGATGTCATCCAGTTGTCCTAGGCTTCTTGCATCAGAGACATATGATGCTCCCATGTGACATCCCACTGCTGTGTGTGGGTCTGGTTGTGGCCTTTGTATATACACACCAGTGATTTGTGGTCACAGGGATACATTTGTAAGCATTCCAGCTTTAGTGCAACTGCTGCTTTCCATTTTAAGGCATCTGTGTGTTTGGGTATGCCTACTGGAAATACAGTGGTTGACTTTGCAGCTTCTTCTGAAGCCAATTTCTAATGTTTTTGTGGGGAGGATATTGAATTCTTGCTTGCAGGAAGCGATAAAATGAAACTTGGTGCCACCTCCAGCAATCTGCCAGTTTTAGCCAGATTAGACAGAACTGAGTATAACATCCACCCACATTTCATTTTTTAAACTTTTTCTCAAGATTTTCTCCCAGTCTATTATAGTTTGGAGTAAACTTTTCCTTCTCTTTTTTAAGCTAGAAAATTGAAGTGTAAGAATTTACATTCAGCAAACAGCTGCACTGAACTGCACAGTCCAGCTGTTACTTTTATTCAAAATTCAAAATACTGTTGAATGTGGGAAAAAAAATTTAATCATCTGCTTAAACTGAAAATTCACACCATGACAAAAAATCTTGACTCAAAATACCCTTACTGGCAATCTGTGGTAAAACAGATAATCACAATACCAAACCATCCACACCGTTGACGGAAACATCTTGGATGAAGGCCTTTCCTGACTGAAAAACGCAGCTGTCTTACAGTGCAGCTATCACACCAACAAATCTGAAATCACGTGTTCATTTCAACTTGATTTTTTTCGCCTGCACAACCTGTAACCATAAACACTTAAACGAGGACAAACTGACAGACCACAGTGCACGACACCCAACACCAAAATGTATCTTTCTAAACCTTAAAAAAAAAAAGTTCACCTGGAGCACTGCCAGTTACTGTGAAGTTCAATGTGACAGTTTCCTGTTTCAGTAGCAAAGAGAAAGATGCTTTTATCCAGAAATACAAGCTCTACTAAGCATGGAGGAGTATGTTATAGTAATATGAGTAGAGAAAGAGATGAATTGCTCACCTTTGGAGTGTATATACTACAGTTACAATTTATTGATAAAACGTTGCTAAAAAAAACACTTTTTTTTTTTTTTTAGGAGAGCTCAACCTGCACTAAATCTGTCAGTGAGTCGCCATTAAACATTGTGAACCTGTATGAATGCCAAGTTTATCTTCTGTAAAACTGTTGGTCAAAACGCAGACATGCTTTGGTTGCATTTGTAAGCTCTAATATGTGCACTGCATGTTTATTGTCTCTGGTGCACATCCCTATCACTCTGGTTCTGTGTGTTTATACTGTAGGCAACATCCAACATGTTTCTACTGGTTATCTTCCCTGAATCCACACTAGGCCTTTTAAAAAAGGTAAGTAGATAATTTTAATTAAATTTAATGGCAATACCAGCCACTGGGGAAACCTATACTACCATCAACTACATATGGTACATGTCTGTCAAATATACTATACATTGCTGGAGAACAAGAAGGCATTGTATAATGTTTCTGGGGCTGTATTTATGTTATATTACTCATATAGAAAGATGTTTTAATTTCTATGCAGACAAACATATTGACACATTTAAGAGCATAAACATATGTTACCACAAACGCACTCTAACTGTTAAATTAAAACAAATGGCTCATTTACAAAGTACTAAAAGGTTCGCTTTCACTGTCTCTCATGCAAAGTAGCCATGTGAATTAAAATGGAGTTGGCATGGCTGTTGCCGTCTTACGAGAAAGTCAACAAACTCAAGAGCTCTGGTTTAAATCTCAGGGCTGGCAGGGCACTCAGTCGCCTCCTCTCCTCCTCCTCCTCCCCCCCCCACCTCCTCCTCCCAGACTGCATGTTCACTGCTCGCCTCATGAAGTTTGGTCATGGCGCTTGTTTTCTTAGTCCTCCAAACCACCAATGGTACTGGCACAGTGCACTCGCTGTGCCCTTGTGCTGCTGCTACCCCTTCCTCCCTATGTCCTCCTCTTACTTGATCTGTTTTGCCAGAGTTGTCTTTCTTCGTTAAGAGCAAATGCCCTCAGAAACAGTAACACACATAGCTGGCCTCTCCCACCTCCTGTGAACCCCTCACTGCACATTAGGATAGCGGGCTTGTGTCTGCTGACTGTCCCTCTGCCAATCTACAATGTGGCTGGCTGTGCAGTGGTGAGCTGTGCGGCGGACCACGCCTGTGTAGCCTGATTTACACTCCTTTCTTCCTGGGCAGCCACTAGACAGCAGCCAGCTCCTGGAGGGACCAACGGCGGCTTCAGCTAAGGGGCCAAGCCCGGGGCCCATTTGGTTTTGGTTTCCTTTCGCCTGCCACTGTGCCACACCTAGCATGAGTTGGGCTAAATGAGACCAGTGTGTAGATTCAGAGATTGTGCTTAAACTGAAACCAATAAAAGGCGAGGCTGTACAAACGGTTCCACCACCCCTCGCAGGTCATATGTCTGTCTGTCTGTCAATTTATTCATGTTCTACCCGACCCACCCTGTCTCTAACTCGTTTATGCATAAATTCCTTGTGCACGCTATCGCAATGAAGCATTGAGAGTCAGGGGCCATGGTTCGTGGGCTGATGTTAGCATTCATTCCTTTCTCCCATTTTACCTCTCCACTATAGGCAGAAACACGTGCACGGAGAACATTCCTTCCAGTGTACCTCCATTCTTCCATCCAAGAGTTTCTGTAGACTCTGCCCAAATTTATTCTTAGTTCTGTCCTGAGTGCAAATGATGCTTAAAACCTGTATTTGAAAATATTAAAATTTAACAAAACAATGTCACAATGATCTCATTGGTAGATCTGAGGAGGACCTTACGAGAAATAGTAGTTAAGGTAGGCTATGTGGTGAATTTAACTGTAGTTGATAATAGCCTGTTTCAACTTGACTAATGTATGCAATTTACACGTGTTGTTGGAGTGCAGCTTACTCCTAAACAGAAAACACAACAACAATCAACTAAGTTTCTAAGTGTATGTCACATAAAACCTAAATGTATAATAGATCACATATATATTCATACAGTATACTAAAAGTGTATGCCATAAAAATTGCCAAGAGTCTAAAGGCGATGAATCAAATCAGTTTTGTTAGACAGCAGTCCAAAACCCAAAGATATAAGAAAGCCGCAAATACTCAGTCGACCTTTTTGCTGTCTGATTGTAAATTTTCAAAATTGTTGCAGATTTATTTTCTGTCACTCAGCTCCTCAATGAGCCAACTACTTGTTTCAGCTCTACATACTGTATATGTATCAACATGTATGCACAAAGAGGGGCTGTGCATGGTTCACTGGATTTGGATGTAAACACAAAAAAGCTGAACGTCAGCACTATTACCTTTTAATCATTGGAGTATTATTTGAGCCTAATTTAATGGAGGCAACAGGTTGAAAATGCTGTAAAACTTCTAAGGAAACGTCAGCTACAATTAATTCAAATAATAGATTTTAATTATCGAAATGAAAGCTGTTCTTTGTAAAGGCAATAAAGATAATTTCATTGTAATTGCAGCAGCTGCAGATATTAAGAGTTCTACTAAATGTTGGTCTGCCCTCTAGCATTGTAGGAAGTAGAGTTTCAAGAGAGGTGAGTTTCATTATGTATTCCTAGAAGAGCTTGATGATCTGTTAACCCTAGGGCTGAAAATCCCACACCCAATCATCTCTTCCATCTCTCTCATTCTGCATGTTCTACCTTTTAAGTGAACTTTGTTATCAATCTGCACATCGCTGCCGAGGTGAATGTCTTGATAGCTTTATTGGAAAATGTGTGAAAACTTGTCGGTTCCCCAACTTGAACTGAAGATCACTTATAATCACTTCACCTCTGCTTTCTAATACATTTGGGTTTAAGACGTATACCTATAAATATGTAAATGTGATGTTGAAAACATGTAGTTCACATACACTGAGCAAGGACTTTGCACACCTTCTGATTGGTTTTTTTAATAAGGGAGAAGGGGTAGATGTAATTTTAATGTTTTTTTACTAGGCAACTGAACTTAAACAGAACTGAACTTTTGTTTAGAAAAAACATATTAGACACAAATTATTATTAAAATATTTTATATATCTTAAAATGTGTCTCAAGTGGATTGAAGTTGTTCGTACCAATCAGACTGCAATGTCCCATTTCTTTCAACCACATGTACACAGACACAGAAAAAAATGGCAGACATTGCATGTTGAGGCTCTGCAGCTCCTGTTTGTAGTCGGCCTCAAATAAAACCGGGGCTCTACAAGACTGTTGATGGCAGAGTTATTGTGGAGGATGAGTTGCTTAACTTCCTCGCTGTTAAATTAAGACAGAGTATGGTTTGAACTTTGCCCTACTCCATAGCAGTGCATTTCCCATAAAAAGCCACAGAAAGATGTCAACAACATCCAGAGTTGGCTTAAAGTAATGAATGAGTGTGGGGAGAACATTTCCAGATTTGACTCTCATTATTTGGATGAACTGCTGCCATTGACATTTGCCAACATGGATGTCTTGAGCCTACTTGGGAGAATGGAGCAGTTATACACTAAGATCTGCTTCATATGAAGCACGCAATGCAACTACAGGCTGATGTAAGGGAAGATTTTCTTGCCATCACTGTGGAGATCAGTCACCAAGTGTGCAGCGGAGCATTCTACTGACCTGACTCAGGGTGATGGTCCGGATGCATCAGCGACGATGGTTGGAGCCACTGGAGAGGTCATGATGGCTGGGGCTACTGCCTTAGACGTGGAAAGATGTGTTGTCATGATCTCTAGAACCAAAGAAGACAAAATGTCTAAACTTTCCTGACTTTAAATTGTCTGGTAATAATTTTAGTGTCCATAATAAGTGTAACTGGCAGGATAATCAGCCCACTTTGGTCACTTGACCCCCGCTATACAACCAATAAGTTCACACATCAGTCCCCCAGAAATAAATATGCATAGTAGTAACCTTTAGTCTTTCCCTTCCGCTGCTGCATGGTGCTTTTTTTCCACTGTTGCATGGTGTCCCTGCTCTCCCTGGTCAAAGAATGTGGCGTGCGCTACGTTTTAACAGTGTCAGTTTGTTTGTTTAAACATGTCATTAAGTCTGTAAATATATTCCAGACCCACGACGCCGCGTGCTGCTCCCGTGTGTGTTTTTTAGAAAAAGGCTCGCTGAAATACCCGTCCCAAGGGTTATCCCATACAAACCCAGATCACAGGAGTGTTGCATGCAGCCAGTGTGCCTGCTTTGTCAATGCTTGTTGATTTAAAGCAAATGAGAATAACTGTGACCAACATTAATGCATGTCTTTGTTCCCCTGCTGAGCAGAGACTGCGGCTGCTGCTTTAGTATTTATTTATATGACTTATTCTATTGGACTTTTGCCTGTGTTTTTTTTATTATTAACGGCTTCTTGATAGTTTTATTGACATCTTATTGTATTCTAACATTGTTGGGTTTTAGTAGTTTAGCTTTTTTTGGGTGCAGATGGTGTGAAGATCATATTGTACACCACCCTATAATGCACATTTTTGTTCAAACAACAAAAAAGCACTTCAAGTAACTTATAATGATGCCATTAATGTTACTTAAAAGACCTAGGTGGTGTAGTGCAAGTGAAATGTCTGTGGCTGCAGGAGTCGACACTTTCCAAGCTGTTTTTTAATATCATGTATACATTTATTTGACAGTTTAATGACTGAAAATAAAATCATCTTAGTTGTATCAAACATGAGGTTTACATGCTGCCAATCCCAGTTGTGGAGACATTGGTACAGTTGTCTCTTTGTAATACATAACACACATCTTCCTTTGTAATCCATGATTTTTTTATTGTGCTTTTTAATGTAATGTGCCGTCTTTTATCTGGAACCTGAGTCTGAAATAAAGTTTGAATTGAACTGAACACGCTCAAATACACATGTAAGTACTTGTATAAGTCGCGTATAGAGATCTGTCAGAGCATGCTTCCATTGCGTTACCTGACAGATGGTTGAAGCCGCCTCAAACTTTTCCAACAAATGTATTCATTTTGGCTGTAGACGGTCCTGCAGCTGGGGGACGCACATTAATCACTGTGTGATTGGTGAGCCAAAGAGATCATCCTCAGACAAGGGTGCTCATATTGACATTGGACATGCGTTGCTCTTGCCATGTCTAGTTTTGGTGTCTGCAAAGCTCTGTCAGTCAAACAGAACTAAGAAAAATAACGTCTTGGATTAAAGAATTTTGCTTTAAGCCATATAAAGTCATATTTAATACAACCCGCACTTCATTTGTAAGCTTTTTCTTTTTTTTTTTGCATGTTGGCTCTCTTTATCAATTAAGGCTTTGCCAATTTTTCGTAGACATTCAACAGGATGATTATCAAACTGTATGATGTCATGTGCATTTTACATCCTTTATGACAAAGGATGCGATTGTATGCATAGCAGCCATGTTATTAATACACCTAGCTTGCTCTTCAGCCCAAAATCCACGAAGTACAGTTCTGTATACTTATCTGTGAGCTATACATGGATATTTCTATCTGACAAGAAATTCAACCTCTGAAACACTATTTGGGATGTTATTTATCTGTGGAGAAACAGAGACAGTGTAATAACGGGAGTGTGGGAGGAGGGAGAGAGGAAATAATCAGCAGACTTGTCTCGTGTGTTTTAATGTGGGCAGGATTGTAAGCGAGGGAGTGTTTTATGTATGAGTGGGCGGATGGGTGTAGGTGTGTGTCATGCCATTTGTGTCTGCCCAATGTCCTCTTCATACTGACGTACAAATTATGTGTTTGATCTTGGGTATGTGTTTGTGTGTGCACATAATGGAACATCTCAATCATGTAACGAAACGAAATGCGTCTACTGCTGCAATGTGTGTGTGTGCGTGCACATTTTTATCACGTCATTAGGACCTTTACTGGTATAAACTCCAATCTTGATGTGACCGGTAGTCCTCATGCAGACCAAAGCCCAGTCCTGATGAGGTGAAACGTCAATGAATTGAGGTTAGTTAAAGGTTAGAGTTAAAGTTAGTCATATATTTGTTATGGTTAAAAAGTTAGAGTTAGGATTTGAGTTAGGCTGTCCTCATTGAATGGAAGTCAATGCAAAGTCCTAACAAAGATAGAGCAAACTTTTACGTGTGTTTCTGTGTACACATCAAGTAAAAGTAATTAAGTGACTTTGTTCAGTTGTATTGTGAGTTAATCTGTAGTCTGACAACTCCTATCATCTCCTCGTTGCCATGACACCAGGCACATCTAACACAGACTGCTTTGGATTGAGTGTATTTAAGGAAGTGTAAATGGTTGCTTATGTGCACATTTAACCTTTATGACCTAAACTTAAAGTTTGGTGGTAGCTTTGGGAAAAGTCTCTGGAAATTGTTGTTTGGCAGATTCAAGTAATGTTCTCTGTGACCATATCAATTAGCATGTCATCAGTGTGAATAATTAGTTTTGTCCTATAAAATATAACATGTTTCAGTAGATGACCTATATAAATTGCGGGTGGTCAATAGGGTTTGTTTTTGCTTGGAGAGATAGGAATAGTCTTCAAATACAAAGGCCAAACTGAGGCCAAACATGTTGGTTTTGTTGTAGGAAAAGATGTTATCGGGACAGATAGTAAACACATGTGAGATCACAAAAAGACCTTTAAAGATGCAAAATGCTGCCAGGAAAAAAAAAAAAAGTTTCTGCCCTAAGGTTTGTGCTGAGGTATCTGTTACTTAACATACGGACACCTGTGACAGTCTCATGATACACATATTCAAGGTTTTTCTTTTCAAGTGAGGATTTCTTTAAAGAAAGACAAAAAAGACTTATTAAAATTTAATAAATCAATATTTAATGTATTTATTTATTTTGTATTTATATGTTAAAATAATGAAATGAGTGAAGTGGTTTATAACAAAATAGAAATGCAGCACATTTTTTTAGACATACAACAAAACAAAGGATGAAGCAAGAAACTTTTCTAGGCTTACCCCTTTTTCCCCTTTTTTTCTTTTCCCTTTTTTTCTAGATAGTTGATTTTGACAATTTTGACAAATTAATGTTCTTTTTTATTACATAAATCCTTGCTTTTTAAAAAACTAAACGTATTAAAGTTCTATCAGATACCATACGCAGTGACTTTGATGCTCTTCTTTTTTGAGTCAGCAGAAGGCAGTTCTATTAAAAGCTCCTACTCAGTGACCCTTTGTGCAGCCAAAGCCTTGGCAGCCTGCCCAAGATACAAAACATAGAAGGGAAAGTACTTGTCTTAAGGAGGAAAGCACAACACAGAAGGTATGTTGTGCTTGAGTGCCATGCCACTGGAACAGAGGAGTTTGATTCTAAAAATACCTGCCTCCCACCACACTCACACTCCCGACATGCAAGAGCCTTTGCACTGGAAGACCTAACAGCTTGATGGCAATTACTGCAAAATTGCTCTTATTTTCTCTAAGTCTTCATAATTTCCAGTCAACTTATAATTCATCAGTTCATGTGTGTTTGCATCAAGTGAGCTGGCAGGGGAAACGGGTAACGCCCTGCCACTATTTAAAGTCTGAACTATTCCAGGTAGGCCCTGAAACTTTGCTTACTCGAGCGTGCCAAACATTTACCAAAAGTCTCTGCCTGACACCTGTGACCAAGTCATGCAAAAGCAATTACAGAAAATCAAACACAGACATTTCACGTGTAAGTGAGGCCACCCAAACCCATCAGTTATACAGGACTAAGCAGTAAAACCATTAGAAGACAATTAAAATTCACTCAAAGTAAATGCAGTTATTTTTTTTACTTAACTTTCATTAGTGAGCGGTGTAGCAGTGCACATCAAAAAGCCTGCATGTGTGTACCCAGTGTTCATGAACCATATGACTCCAACAGTCATTAAGTGTGGTTGAGGGTCTAGTGGATACATGTCAACGAGGTAAAGCACTACATACCATAATTGTCATATTGCACGTTGTCTTTACTGGCAACTACTGTACTAAAATAGATGAATCTATTTATAGGCCAGTTAAATACGAGCTAGGTGTTGTCAAAAAGCCTGAGCTAAACTGGCTCTCTGGTGTGATGAGCAGCATGCTTTGAATACACAACAAGGACATGGACAGCCACACCAGCTGGGAAAACAGCATAAATGCAGTGTTTAGGAAGTCATACTCAGTCCACAATTAGGCTAACTGAGCTATAGTAAGCTACCAACCAACACCTTAAAATCAAATGTTTATCTCTTTAAAATCTGGTGAGCCATATATTACATTTCTTTATGAGTGGGAAAGTTATCTTTACAAATCAAAGCTAAAATAAAGGCTAACTATAACAGGTTAACGAGATACCAGCATCCTATTTAGGCAGGCCATATGCAGTAGTAATAGTAGTAGTAGTAGTAGTAGTAGTACACTGATGATGGACTACGTGTTAAATAAAAATGCAGTCAAATAGAACCTAAAATAGATATTTTCACTAGTGGATTAAATTAAAAAGCAATTTATACTCAGTCTTGCCTTCACCTGTTCAAAGTTACATAACTGTAACCCACGGGGGTACACATAGCAAAAACTGATTGTTAAATAACATTTTCTGTGGTTCAGAAATATCCACATTGTAGGAACTGGGCATTAAAACTGCATTTTTGTTCAAAAGGTGTATTACAAATCAAAATTCCAGGTTAAACTTGGCAGGTTCAAGTTTTAGCAGACTTACTCTGAACAGACTAAGAGAACTGGAACTTTGATCCAAGGAAATAAAGGCAATGTCTTGTTGACCACAGATGCCATCCAGTTGGCTGTCCTCTAGCAACAATCTTTCACAACTCTTTAAGTCTGCCAACCCACAGGGCTCTGCCTACTTCCATTCTCCACTCCATCACTTTAAATCTGATCCTTTGAGTCTTGATTCAAAACACGTATTGGTCAGTAGTCTGGGTTTTGGTCCACCACAATCAAACACAATCCCTCTCCTGCTGGTGTTTTGCCCCGGTGGTAGACAGGAAGAGGAAAAAGAGAGACAAAATGTCAAAAATGAAACATGAAAAAGATGCATGTGTTCACTCCAAGCCACTTTTAAAGATTTTCTGTCCAGTTCCTCTAAAACAGGTCTTGGAACTGGAAGTTACTGCACATGCAACTTTTTTCTTTGTTATTTTCTTTCATAAACCACACGTCTGATCCCCATCCATGATAGCTGAAAATCCCTTCCATGTTTTCACAGGACTGCTATTCTTGTTTTTTTAGGTTAAATATCCATTTAAAATTCTTGGGAATGTCCCGCACTGACAAACTTTGTTAAGATGAGGGCCTAAGATTTGGAAAACTGAAGGATTTTGGAATTTTGTCAGTACTTCTTGATAGTTCAGTGTTCTTTTAAACTTGAACAGGCTGAAAAACTATGAACTGTAGTCATGAGTTACCAGTCAAACTTACCACTGAGTCAATCTACTACACTTCTACAACTAGACTGTGTTTGCTTATATAAATCTAAACAGCTTAAAATATGATACAATCATGGAAGAACAACATTGCTGAATTACTAAACAAAAATTAAAGCCTACACGCTCAAATTAAGTTCTTGTTGACTAAGAATAACAAACATCTGGAAATCTTTAAACACTAGCTGTGCACACAAATTCATCCAATGTCCCAACTGCATGCAAAGCACACGCAAAACAAATTTACACAGGGTTCGGGACCAAAGGTTACTCAGAGTTAGTGAAGAGAGAAATATGCACTTGACTGAAACCATGAAGATTTAATTTCCAAAAATACTTTTCTTCTCAGAAATAATATGACAGTATTTCTTGGTTTATATTAAAACCAATTAAGTGAAGCACATGCTGTGAGAAAATGGCAAAAAATGCAATTACTTTTGTAATGTTCAACAGTGAGACTTATTCAAGCAAGAGGTTTGTCACGTAGTTCTACAAATGATTTATACTGTATATCTCATTTTGGAGTGAAACCCCAACCAACCTGAGTCTCATACAGAACAGAGAGGTCAAAACTCCAGCAACACTTGTGGTATCTAGAGCTACTTTATTGTTAGACCAAAGCATTTCGGCTTGTGGCCTTCATCAGGATCATGGAGCTTATACAGAATAGGAAACTTTAACGTGAGCAACGTACCATACTGCCATGTGCAGTTTAATTTGCTGTTGAAATGCGTGCTAATGCATCTATCAACACAGATATTCATCAGCTCTGTTTATACATTTTGGGTGGTGCGAGCTGCAGACGAGGCAATGGTAAGATTTCTGTTCATTTAACAGTGTTTTTCACCTCAAAGCATTCTCTGTCAGAGCCCCAGTCAGCTCTGATTTCCTTGGTTTTGGCTTCACCGGGTTCAGCTCCACTGCATTTAAGGCGTGCTGGTCTTACGTCTGTGGCATCTGTTGAGGAATGTGATGAATGCTGTCTGTACCATTCTGACAGCACTCTATTTGCATGATTTGCACCCAGACAATCTGCTCCACCCTGATGCTTGGGATTTAGGCTAATGTTTATACTTAGATGTTTTAAATGTTTGAAGTACTTGTGCCTTTTCACACATATAACAGGTTTACATTTTCCATTTCCTCCACCAAAATACAGAATAATAAAAAACTCTTGCAAATGATTAAATTAGTCAAAACTAAATCAGTTCAGTTCTCTTAAGCTACATAGTAAGTCTATGTGTATTTAGCTAGGAAGAAAACTGTATTGGCTCTCCCACCACTAGGCACATCTGTAGATGAGTGATGTGCAACTCTTTTCACAGAAGAAGTCAACCATGAAACTGCCATTACAGGTGCACCACATACACACATTTCCAAGCCAAGCTGTGTTTACAGTTAACAAGAGCAACAGACTTACATCATAATGTGGATTCTTGTTATCTGATAGAATAATCTAGCTGTAATTTAGATCTGAATAAATCTGTGACCAGACTAAGGGCGCGCCTCTTGTTGGTGATTATTTTTTCATTTGGCCTTTTCTTTGTTGGCTTAGAAAACCCAACACACTGCAATTCAAATTTAAAACCCATCTGGAACATTTAGAAAAGTTCTGACAGTACAGAAAGAACAAGCAAATTGAGAACATCTATATTTGTTTGTTCATATAGTTTATTTATCTATGTTGGAGTCTGATTAACCACCAAGTGAACTCAAGTAGAGTTCTATGCATGCCTAAAAAAGAGACCCAAACCCAAACCCAGCCCATGCCCGTGCATTTCAGACCTGACTTGACTGAACTTGTCTGGTTCCACACTATTTGAGACACAGAGACAAAATTATATGATTGGTTTGGCAAGGCTTTCTCACACATTAAAAATGACTAATGAGCAATAAACCAACACAGAATATGACACGGTGGCCCACCAGCACAAAACACAATGTTGTTTCTTCTGCCAGCTGCTTGGCTTGCAGATTTAGTGGTGATAAGCACACTGCCGTCAACTAGGAGCATGTAACACTACAGCATCTCAAAAGAAGAAATTATCTGCTTTATTGGTTAGTCAAAGAACATCTGTGGTTGTGGAGGAGGGCTGGATGGTTCTTATCTTTTGTTACAACAGCTGTCATAATTTTAGGAAGCTCCCCTTTAGCAAGTATTTACTTTATTTCATGATTACTGACCACTACCTCACCAGACTAATGCTAATGCTAAACTCTCCCCGCTTACCAGTGGACATTGTATATCGGCTGCAACACGACATGCATCAACACAGATGATTGACAGTCAGTGATAGAAATATATCATTTTCAGAGCCTGAAACTTTGCACCAAAAAAATGCACCAAATCTCATCCATTCACCCACAAAAAAAAATGTTTCGTTTACTACACCAGGACTGTTAATTAGACTTGATGCTGCTTTAAATTGCCATTACTTCAGAGAGAAACAAGGTATCATCCAACCAAAACTAAACTTCCACTGTAGCTTCAGCGACTTGCAGCATTTGACCTCGTGTTAAAAGGTCACAGTTTTGGGAAACCTAATCCCAATGAATAAGCCGTACCCTCACGGTATGTCTGGTTGAGAATTCCAGTCCAATAAATGAGCCCACAAAAAGCTATTGTGAGGAAATGAGTAGTGGAGGAAAACTGATGGTTGTGAAAAAAACAAAAAAAAAAACAACAAAAGTTCAGTTAATAATGGAAAGTGAACTCTTTTTCTGAACTCTGGTGCATGCTATGCATGACTTAGATTTGTAATTAAAATAGGCAGAAAGAGAACAGTGTCACCAGAAACATGAAGATGTAGAGAGATGTTATTGGATTTTGACATGCAAAAGCTGCTTGAAGACCTACATGACATATTTCACATCTTTCCAGACCATTTAATCATGCAACTGTGTCACCACTGGTTGTCACAGAATTCTTATTGAGTTTGCGGAATGCACTTCGGAGTTCAACCACACTGAACTTGCCTTGGTTGAAATGGTCAGTGGTTTCCCCTTTTGTTTTTCTTAATCTTATGATTTCGTGTGCAAACTGTTCCACTTTATTGAACGTCCCATGATATGAAGCCAGAAAGCAGTGGCACGATGCACATATGGTAGATGCATAACTGACACAGGTCTGTTATATGAAACTTTGGCGAAAGTTCAAGAAGGAAGATCTCTTCCCTCACATTCTGCCTCTATTTCACTACAGGTGACGTCTGCCATTTCCTCCTATTCTATTTCTCTTTGTCACATCCACTTTCCCACACTGTCAAAATTACCCTCACCCACACTTCTGATGTCACAATACCTGACCAATTATATTTCTTCCCACATTCCTCAAGCTAATCAGTCTCAAGATGCCCTTCTTTAAATATCACTGCATTTCTGCCTTTCAGACCTGCTCCTCCCCATCACCACCATTACCTCCATGATATCTAGGTAGACTCATCCAAAAGTTTCCATAAACCACCTGCTGGCTCTGCTCCACCACCACCACCACCACCGTCTAGACTCCAGGGGATCCTGTCCTATCTCCTATCTCCATATGGGCCTACGCTTTATGAAGATTCTTCACAGTGATGGAGTGTAATCGCCAAATGTATCTCTGTCACTGACATCAATAAACATTGTGATACACTTCCAATGAATCTCTCCTTTCTAACAGGAGAATAACAAATGCAAAATTGGGGAAATTCTTAACGTACTGAAGTCCCAGCAGGCCTTGTCCCTGTTGTGCGTATGTGGATAGCACACAACAATACAATAACTTCACTGTGAGAATATAACCTTTATCAGTGAGTAAACAGTGAGCTAGTGGTCATACCCATTAGTCACATGCAAGCAGAGCGTGGCCACAAACAGACAGACACAGGACAGACAAACAGTATCTGACTCACGCTAATTGAAGACAGTTTGTCTTTTCTTTTTTCCATCATGGAGGCGAAGTGGTCAATATCCATGTCATAATATTTCCCATTGGACTTGCTATGATGGTAAACAAGCAGTTGTTTTTCACCAAAACAGAAAATCTCCCCCATACAAATCTTTGGTTACAATTTAGCAACACTGACTCACTACTTATTCTTACTCTGTTGGTTTGGAATTTAAATGAGATTCAAATAAATGTTGCTTAATCTGACTTACTGTTATTTGTTGGTGTGAGGCCAGACTGCTGCTGGTTACTCTTTTTTCCCCCCCAGAATTGTGACAGTTCACAGTGTTACAGGTCCTGTCAGTAAACACACCTGTTGTTAATCAAAGGATACCAGCTTCACCTGGCTTCATTTTTGATACCTCTTACAAGTTTGCTTCTGTAGTAGGGGAGCAATACCCGTTTTCACCACATCAATTACTGTCATGTACCACACATTGTTATCCAGAGGGGTGCTGTTTCGCCTGTTGGTAATTGGAAGAGAAAAAAACTTTGAATGGTGAGAGGTGACTGCTGTTGAATGACAAAGAAAAGTTATTTAGTTGCTTGCTTTATCAGAATGACAACAGCAGCTAGTTTAAATGATAGGGGAGTAATGGCTGCCTTTTAGAGGGGCTGACAAGGGGTTCAGGCTTTTGTAACAAGGAACTTTTGCCCTTTGAACCCAAACCAGTACCAGCACTTTCCAGAGGGAAGGTAGATTCACTTTAAGAGAGAAGACAAAAACAGAAAGAGCTACAAAACTGAAAATATGTCAAGTATGAGGTCAACTGTGCTCCGTAAAATGTCATAATTCAGACTATATAAGGATCCATTTGATATTTAGTGAAACATACCATTAAAAACTCATCCAGTTGGAGTTTATTTCTGATAGCTGCTTTTAATATGCATGTGTATGATAGCTTTATATACTTTATCACATAAGTATGTTACGCAAGCTACACACACTACATCTCATAAATATTGCATACCAGACTGTGCGCGTCAGATACAACACACCAACCAATGTAGAGCCTTGAAAGTGCGTCTGGACTTTGCTGTGTGTCTTGTGATTACAGTGGGGCTTTTTTAAATTTTTGTTTTTTTTGTCTTTGTTGGATCTCCATTATGATGTATTGTCGCTTCCTTCCTTCTCTCACACACACATTCTGACCACAGAGGTGACCAATATATTTACGATTGTACGGTGTAATATCTAGCTCCCGGTGGAATGTTTACAAAAGGCAGGAAATTACATGATTTTGGAGCTTGTGTGGGTTCCCACGCTGAGTGGGTGGCAGTGACAACAGGAAAGATGGCCAATGGGAGCACAAAAGCACAGGGCTTAGATGCCTGTATATTAATGTGTTCATCTTTATCCAAAGTTAGTGCAGGTAAAGTCCCACTTTGGTTACACTCTCTAATCCTTAGTTTCATGTTCAGTGAAAATTGTTGGCTCTGTTTCCAGCTATTATAATATACAAGGTCTGGTTATGATTGGGCTAAAAGGTTGGGGTTTTTTTCAGACTAATATGAGTCACCTATGTATTTACTAAGAATCACCATATCATCACTATTATTATTATTTACTTATTTATGTATCTATTATGTTTGTTTTTCATGCCTTGAATGTTTATACTGTTGAGGGTGGGGGGAGGAGGGATGTTCATAATGTCACTGTCCCTGTGACTGTATGTTTTATGTTTAATGTGTATATAAAAAAAAAAAACCCAATAAATATATTGTTAAAAAAAAGAATCACCATTGTATTTCATCATTATAATTGTTTTTAAGAGAATTGGAGCTGCACTGGCCTCCTTATTGGGAAAATCCATCACAATCTCATTTTGAGATTTCTTAAAGCAACATTGTGATTTAGAATAAAAAGGTTTCCTCCGGACAACATGACAAATTAATGACGTGTCTGCAGTTGCTTTCATCTCCACTGGCAGTGCTGTGAATATTTCATCCACTTGGGCAAGCCCTTGGAATATACTGGCAGGGCTATCTTATAGGACACTCAGCCTCTTTTTCAGTCAGTTCTGGTTGGCATCTACTACAGACAGCTTGGCCAGGGGCTGGAGAAGCTGGTCCAAAAGGCCCCTGCCATGTTTACTGTACTGCACAAGCCTCGGCACGGCACAACATGGGTGGCCCAGCTATGCAGTCGCCTTCAGGCTCAGTGAAAATGCGGCAGTATTATGGAAACACCGCACCCGTCTGGCTCAGGTTTTACCCAGCACATGACAAGTAAGTCCTTCTATCCTGCACATGAACTATATGGTTACCCTTCAGTGGAGGTTCGCTCCCATACGTGGCTGTTAGTGTCGACGCGAAGTGATTTAGAAATGGTTTTGTTTTCCAATTATTGTCCTTACATACAATATCATTAAAATATATACATCAAAATTCATTAAAAGAAACCATGGTATAAATAAGGATGACATTTTTGCAGGTTAAGCCTCTTATTAGGGTGAGTGACATCATGAATGGCAGCTGTGTGTAGGTGATTTCAGAGCACAGTGTTATTTGAGACTGAAGCTCATCAACCTCTTACACAAAGGTCAGACACCCAAGAAATGCCAATTATTGTGTAACTGTTTCTCATTTAAAGATGCTTTCCCTTTAGTGGCCTTAGCAGCACATCAACGAAACAATGTGTCCCATAGTCTTTGCTCGGTGTTCCAATCACCATGCATTTTGCATGTGTGCATGCCCAAGGAAGTGTTTGCATTATAAATGTGACATGCTAGCCTACAATGACGCACAGCATAGCATATGGTTCGCCTCAAGTCTGAATGGCGCTGCCACATTTCACGTGGACGTCAGACCTCAGTTTAAGCATTTCCACAAATATCAAATAATAGACCTTGTTGACCTTAGTGCGGGTTTTAATAGGTCGTTTTCAAAAGACATCAAATCGGCCACTGAAAAGCTGCATATTATCACTCTGCACCATGTGAGTGGTTTCCAAACCAAGTTTCAGAGCCCATGTGGGAAATCTCAGTAGGGTCTCAGACAAAATTACTTATTGAATTTTACTGGTATTAATTTTCAGTGTTTTGCAACATTTGGCTTAAAGTAGCCGTCTACTCAAAACTGTGTTTAACTTGTTGTCACTTCACTTGGATGTGTGAGTTTCACTAGGCAGAATGATGGATGTGCAGAGTTTGACACTAAAAGGCTGTTTTCCCATTCATCTGCTGAAGAGGGAAAGTTTTTATCTTTTAGTTTAAGATACATACAAGTGTGATTTGTGACATCATAACTAGTTTGGACACCTGTCATAGTCAAATATGCAATACATACACTGAGAATGGACTTCACGGTAAAGCAGGAGACATCTTATATCCAGCAGTTAAACTTTTGAAATGAACAAAAATTCAGGAGGTGGAAGACATCATTTTTAGAGACAAATTTTGAATTAACTTTTTTTTTTGTGTGTGTAAAAAAACAGAAATATCAAACACAAATTCCAAACAGAGTATTTCCATGTGTCTTATAACATGTCTATAGGGGATCTTTAAAATCACATAAAAACATAAACTGAGGCTCAAAGAAACACATGCACACACACTCACTCACTCACAAGTACAGTTTCGGATGGCCAGTGTTCCTTGCACCATTAAGTATCCAAGAGCCAGGATGACTCACAGGCTTTTCATTTGTTTTAAGTGTCCACTACAGATCCAAAGTCTTGCAAAATCTGACCAACTGCTGAGCTGCTCCCTCATCCGCTCTGCCCTGTTTTTACAAGGGCTCAAAACTTTCACTGACTTTGCACCCATCCTGTGACGGGTCATGGGTCGGTGTAATTCAGCATGTGCGTTCAGATGGTAGTTGTTCAATTTTCCTCTCCCTTTCATGTGATTTTCTGTATGTGTGGCACTTGCCGTTACTGACATTTTCCAAGATAACAACTGTCAAACAAGTATAATTATACTGGGAGGAGAGGCAGCAGGGGTGTCCACATGCCGGTGGGGAGAAAGAATGACTGATGTGATTAATGGTACAGTAATGGAAAAGTAAGTTCCTACAGTGCCAAAAATGTTTAATGAATTGGAACTGAACAAGAAAGGGAAAGTGAGGTGGGAACACTGAGAGAAAAATTGGGAAAACAAATGGAGGATGAAAGATGGATTTTCAAAGGATTAAACAAAAAGAAAGGGAGGAGAATTATAGTGAAATAGAGGGAATAGATAAGAAAGCTGTATCCATGAAAAGGGTTATTAACAACATTTGGGGAAATTTGCTTATTTACTTTATTGGCAAGACTTCATGTCTACATGTAGCTATGCCAACAGCCAGTTCGCTTAGTTTAGGGGGTCATGTAATGCTCAGCAAAAAATAATATTTCCCAAATATTCCCTAATTATTCCTGTAAGTACTGATGCAAAGCAAAAACAATATGAAATGCGAGTCTTTTCATCAGAATCTTCTAAATGCTCAGATTCAACTGTAACTAGCTAAGTGGCAAGTTAAGAAGTACAAGTGTTGTAACTGTTGCTTGTGTGTGTGTGTGTGTGTGTGTGTGTGTGTGTGTGTCAGTTATTCTTTATTACTTGTTATTTTTATCCTATTTAATCCTGTGCTTCTCTTTTGTCTATTTTATTTGTCATTATCTTCTGTTTTTTATGCAGTTTTTATTTATTGTAATATATATATAGTGTATTTTATTTGCTTTGTTACTTTTCCTATCATTTTATTTCTTGTGTGAATCAGACTTGAACTATTTTACTATTTACATTAGTACTGTCTTATTATCTGTTATTTAACTTGCACTTGTTGTAATTGGTATTATACAAATAAAGTTTTACTGATTGATTAAGCGGTTTTATTTGACACCCACCCCATCACACACTACCCTCAATCCTAGAAGTCCTCTAAATTAAATGACCAAATAAATTATTTGACCATGTGAACTCCAGAATGACACACAGGAGTCAAGCGGCATTGACAAGCTTGAAATTGAAGTCAATTCAGAAGTCCCTTAAAGTGCAATACCACTGACAGTCGTTATGTGCTGGCTCCAAAAAAAAGAATCCTGGCTCCAATAGACTCCCATTCAAAAGGTGCCAACTTCTCTCATGAACCACTAAGTCAGTATTTAATGATCTTAATCCCTAAATTCAGGCCCTCTAATAAATTTGCAGGTGGTCATTTTGGAAATTATTGCTCCGTTAAAACGTTTTGTAGATGAATTGTAACTTTGATGCCTGCTGTGTGAGCACTGATTGACAGCTGATGCTCTCTCTGGCTCAGGGACCAAAACTGAGTTGGGCTGCAATATTTTGGTAAGTTTGATGGTATTTGATAATGATACCTGCTGGATTAGTAAGCTAATGTTAGTTCAAGTGTACAATGCTTTATTTTCCTTGTAAACTAGCATTAGCTTCAGTTTGAGGCAGTGGGTTTGTGTTTCCAAAGTGTGAAAGAGAACAACACGCTCTCCTTATTTGGAAGGTCTTGCATCTAATGGAAATGGAAAAGATGGTGCTGACCATAAGAAGCAACTCTGGGATTCAAACTGGCTCCATTGCAAACCAATGCATTATGTCATGCCTTGCTATGTCCATTTTATACAGTTTATGATAAGAGCACATTCTAATCTGGTGGTCTTCTATGCTGATCTCATGGTTGGAAAAGTCAAGCCCTCCTCCTCCAAAAGTGAAAATCTGCCCAAATATATAGACGTCATCTAGTCCTGTTAATAATTACTATTATTTCTGTCACTCAAACGTAACAATACGTCATTTTTGGGCAACTGCCATTACAACGTTTGTTGCACTTTTCTTAGGAGGACATTCCTCATTCATCCACACCCTACATTCATTATTGACCTGACCATTATTTTGAACTTTAGTTCATAATAAATCTAAATTTTGTAACTTTATTAATTAAAAAAAACAAACTTAGATTGTGACAAATTGGAGGCATGTCTGGGATCCAACCCTTTTGATTAAATTAAATTTAGGCCTCAATGGGAAAACTGGGGGCTCATCCTTTGGTAAATGTAATCCTGTATCCAACTGAGTAAATTTGGCTTGTTAGATTTATTTGTTGGCCTAGCTTTGTGTCCAAGTAGAGTGGGTTTGGTCGTACCTTGTATATTTGGTGTCTACATAGCTTTTGTGTCTTTTGGCCCTTGTAAAATATCATTATCCTCACAAATACAAAACGTGCACATGTACAGTATGTACAAGGAAAAGGCAAGGATACAACGCCTTCTACAGCCAGCACATCCTCTATTTCTCAGATTTTTCCAAACATCGCCCTGCCCTTGTTGCCCTTGTTGCCCTTGTCCTCCTGTTCCACCACCCATAACATTTCCTGCTCCCCTGCTGTCTTCACCAACTCCCTAAATTCTCCAAATCCATACACTGTGTGCTCCTCCGCATACTGCATAAATTTAACAGTGCCGTATCTTAGAGCTTTATACCAGCACTCTCCTACACATACCGTACATCTTTCATATTTACATCAGACGATACATCATCCGCACAGACACACACACACACACACACACACACATGCTCGCAGACACAGTGCACACCCATGCATCCCTCAGAAATACTTGTGATAAGTCAAATCTTGCCTTCGTTGAATGTGTTGACTGGTTGCATCTGTCAAGGTGTTCTTGCTTTAAGCTTAAATCCATCATTACATCTATTCATAAAAGGGTGTGTACAAACATTTTGGTTGAGCAAGGAATGAATAATGAATGGCTAAAAGCTCTTGGACAGGATGTTTTTTTACATACTTAATAAACCCATATTTCAACAGAGAATACAGCTAAATAAATGGGAAAGAGCTTACTTCAGATCATTTATGAATATGATGGGACAAGGTTATTGATTCCCACGTGATTTAAAGCTTCAAGGATAAAGAAAAATCCCAAAGAAGAATCAAGACTGTGGCAGACTGGATATCATCATTACCCTGAAATTACAGTCATTATAAAGAATATTGAATAATATTGACTCTCTGTCATGTGGTCTCATTGAAGGCTAAACAGATGCGAGCAGGGAGCTTGGAAATGTGGAAAATAGCTCTGCTTACATCAGCAGCACTGGGGAGTGATGTTGGCTAACAAGCTACTCCCATGCACAGTTTGTTTACACAGACGACACCCAGATCAGAGTCTCTTCTTCTCATTACATGAAATATGCAGTGGGGGAAAATGTCATGAGTTGTATTCAATCTGCTGAGTGTGACAAGGCAGCAAAGATCAGCGTGACAGTGAGTAACGACGATGAACTTCAGTGTGAGGAGATATTGCTGACATTAATGAATTATACAGCGTGTTCATGTTTGCATGCAAAAAGTCATTAGATCACATTACAGCACGTGTTAAAACTGTCATTGAGAATAATTGTTCAACACAAGTAGTTGAGTTGCTTTAGGTAGTCTCAAAAGAGTATATTTTTTCTCATAACTTAATTTGCTTTGGATCAGGTAAAAAAACGGGTAGGGAAGAAGAAACACAAATTAATAGATACATAAAAGAAAAGTTAAAGTTATTTAAACTTAAGAAGAAGAGGGTCTCTGTATAAATGCAGCCATTTAAACACGTACTCTATACAATGTGTTGCACAGTTTTGTCAGTAAAGTATGTGAGTTGCAATGGTTTCTACAAATATTATTTCCACGCTAAATCCTTCAGAGCAGAAATTAGTTTTTGCTTCCTCCCATTGTAGTCCAAGTCAATAAGAAAAGCATCATTGAGAACTGAAGTGGGGTAGTTACTAGGGTAAGCAACTTGCACTACAGCTAGCAAGCCTCTCCACTGGCACAGATGACTTTCTTACGGTAAGAGTAATATTAGGCTAGTTAGCAAGTCCTTAAAAAAACCCAAATCACCTCAGAATCAGAATCAGTTTTATTGTCATTGTTCAACGAAATTCACTGTCTACATACTTTAAATATTGCGATCCAATCAAAACTTAGGACAGAATTAAGACAAGAAGAACGCTTATTAATACCAGACATGAGTAAATGCAAAGGCTTTCAATCAAATGTCATTGTCCAGATTTGTGCCCAGAGATGGATCACATTTTTATTGTGTAAATAGTTTATTAGATTCTGCTGAATTTCCTTCAACACTAGAAGGAATCAACATATAATTAGGCAAGCAAATCCTGGCTTAAAGGCTCTAAAATGTGTGATGACAATGATTTATACACATTATACACTTTGTGTATCTGTATACTCTTCCCTCTTTACCCTGTTATTTACTCACGGAGATCACAAAACACGACAGCTGCCATATATCAAGCTATAAAGATACTAAAGTCATTACACGTAAGTCCAGCTCAACAGCACAGACTACTGTACTGTGTATACACCTGCAATTAAAAGACATTTAGACCTTAAAACCATATAAACCTTCCAAAGCCAGCTGCGCTGTATATCCTTCCCCTACATCACTCATTTCTTAAAACTGGTTGATGATACAGATATTGCAGGAAATACAGAGGGAATAAACTACTAAAAAATCCAGCCCTAACAGGATGGGGGTGGACTGAGTAGGAATGTGACATTTTTATAAGAAGAAAATCTATCATTTTTATAGTATCATTAATAAAGTGTCTGGAAAGGGATTTTAAGAGAGAGAGCATCTAGACATGGATTTCACCCTGAGGTTGTTGCATATAAAGGTTGTGTGGAGAGATTCCAGTTCATTCTGTCAAAGACGGGCAGTCCCTGCAGACAGACATTAGTTCATAATATCTATCATAATATCCCGTCCTTTGCCAAGCTGGTCAGAGAACATTAGATAATTCTCTGGAGGTTACGTTTGACCATCTGATTTCAGAATGTCAGCAACAAATTTATTTAAGTCATAAATCATTACTATTACAGTCAGTTTACAAGCATACTCCTCATTTTGTCTGCATGCTTAGTTGTGTGGCCTCATGTTGGACAACAAACGCAGCTCATTATTTTTAACTAGCTCCAACTTCTTTGTCAGTCAGTGCAGACGGAAAGGAAAAATTCAATGATTTGGAAAATATTTAATTTCTTTCAAAGAGCGATATGAGAAGATAGGTACCATTTTATTGGATGCAAATTTTATTACGTAGTTGTATACGGGAGACAATGCGATTATCTTAGCATAAAGACTGGCAACCGGCAGAAACAGCTAGCTTGGCTCCCTTCTAAGCTGAAAAAACACGCTTGCCAACACCTCTGAAGCTCACAGTGTATCAATCTATCCAAGGAAAACAACTTAGCCACAATGGAAAAGTTAACTTCAATTTCCTAATAGAATTATACTGGATATCAAGCATGTTTTAAAAAGTTGTTGTTATATCACGCTCCACTTCCTAGATTTTTTTTCCTCTTTGTTTCGTGACATTTATTCATTATTTCCTGTTTTATTTTGATATACTCATCACTCCTCTCGTTTCAGAGATCTCAATTTCTGCCCATATGTGATTGCCTACCCCGCCCTGATTAGTTTCACCTGTCCCTCATCATTATTGCCTCCCTAGTGAATTTTAGCCTCTGTTTTCCCTCTCTCGGTGCCAGTTCATCATAGTACCTCCTTGTTTAGTGTTCCAGCCTCTAGTGTGAGTTACTCTCCTGGTATTTTTGATCGCTATTTTGTTTTCTCCTGGACCTAGCTTTTCCCTTCTCCATGTCAGATTTATTTTCCTTACTTCCTGACTGACTACCCGTGTACCAAGCTTTGGTGTTTTGTTTACAGAGAGGTGATTCTTTATCTCCTCTAGCATTTTACTAAAACCTGAACTGTTCATTGTTGTCCAGTTTTGCATTCGAAACAAAAACTTATGAGACAGAATCTTAGCCGCCCCATCCTTAAATAGCTTCTGAAACTGATTGCTGGAGGACAGAGGGGAATCTGGGCTGTAAGGAAAAATGAATTTAGGGAAATCTAAACAACATTTGGTGTGTTAGATATTACTCGCTAGTAAAATAGACTCAGTATTTATAAAGATAAGTCAAAAAATACTATTTTCAAAGTAAGGTAAGAACCCTTCAGTGTTTAGAAGCAGTGTCAGGGAGGGCTTCCCTATCAAAGCTGATTTACAGTCCAAGTTTGATCAAAGAAGGTTCACAGTTGGCTGAGCAAATTGCCATTACTTATTTGGCTTTGCAACAAAGCACCAAGAACTAAAAATATGCTCAGATTGACATCTTGAAGACTTGGCATTCGTGAATAAATCCCACACTTTACTATTTTTCTTACACCCATGGTTCATCATTTTCTTAAAACTACTGGAAAATTGTGAAGAAAAGTGATGGATTGCTTCATTTTTCAGTAAGTTGGCAGTCAGACTTTAAACCAGACAAGTGTTTCAAGTTTGACAGCGATCGAAACTCACTGGGAGAAACACTCATGCATGCTTTTAACATTACGTTCTGTCCTTTTGACATTCTCAGTGTACTGTTTGTACACTGGAGGCTTCAAGTTTCTACATCACACTTGTGTAAGTTGAATATTGGACCAGGGTTGGCTTTGAAACTATTTCTGATGTCACAAATCATGCTTGTAGGCCTGCCCCTTAAAATCAAATTTTTCAATGAGCACAGAGAAACTTTCCACTTTCATGAGATGAATGTGAAAGCAGCTTTCCAGCCTTCAAACTCTGCACATATATCATTCTGCACAATGAAGCTCAAACATTCATCTTCAGGAGCAAGAAGGAAAAAAAAAAACATGCTTTGGAGTGGAGGGAGACTTTAGCTTCCAGTTGCTATTGGTGGCCATAGTAAATACAAGTAAAATACGGTTCACACAGTCTGCTATGTATACATTTCTCAATGTTGGAAAAACACATATTTGAGTAGGTCATGTGACCCTACATAACCACATCTACCACAGATATTGAAGTGATGATACATTTTACGAATGAAATGATGATAAGACGATCTTTTGCTCATTCTAGAGCACATTTTGATTTATATACATAATAAAATATGCAATAAAACACAATTATCAACACATTCTGACTAATCACCATAACTAACATGACAGTAACATGAGCTGCTGATCCTAGTGCTCTATGGGAGAAATTATCAAATTAACGCCACTATAAAAATAGCACTTGATGTTTGTTATTGTCATTACTGTCAATTTTTCACTCTGTACGCAATATTAAAAAATTCAGTTAGATGTCAATGTGCACAACATGATATACCTTAATTTCCAGTGGTGACAGGAAGCTGAGTATTAGGGTTAATGTTAGGGTCAGGGTTAGGTTTACTTACTTGATGCTGAATGAGTTAATAGAGCTGTAGAGAGGTACGGAGCTGCAGAGGACTGTTGGCCTCCACACGTACCTCTCTCAGCAACATTGAAAATCAAGAGGAGGATAAGAGTGAAATGAATTAGGCCTTAACCACATTCTTTGGAAATGTAAACAACGTTTTGGCCAGATATTACTCTGCTAGCTATCCACGAGCTAACAGTCAAGTGTGTTTTATGTGATGGGTGGGGTTTACTAGTCACCCCAAATCACATTTGATTGAATATATTTATGTAACCGCCCCAGAGTTCATCAATAATATTTTGATGTTTTACAGGACAGGAATAGAGGGGGATTTTGATATAAAAATGGGAAATGTATTTCTCGTTTCACTGTGTCTTTAAGTCTTTTTTTCTTTAAGCATAAATATACCTCAGTCAGCAGTAAGTCAGTCATTAACCTGCTTTTTTGCAGTATCCTCTGGCATGGATGGCTACCACTGCTTTAAATAATAAGAGTAAGCAGAGATCTTGGATGGGTTTCAAGTCTCAAAGGACATCGCTTTTGTGTTTAAGTGGGGCTTTCTGTCTAGGGTAAGCCATCTATTACTCATGCTATACTGCACAACATATATCCTCCCTCATTTTCTCCTCTCTCTTTCCCCTTTCTCTATAATCACCGAGAGATGTTTTGACTGGCCAAATCCCTAGCATTTCTCCCGAGGTTAGTGCACAGTCAATCATAAAGGCTTGGGCAGATCTTTTAAAAGAACCTCCAGATTATGTTACCTCCACCCAACAGGCAGCTCCATTGATCCCATCACGCTCTTTGTGGACTCCAACAAGTGAGGACCGTTCATGTAGACTTCACTTCCTATGTCCTGCTTCTCTATCATGCCACACTCTCTATTCAGTGACATTTTTAGGTTGGTAATTAAGCTGAGATCAAAGTGCTTTTACTTTTAGAGGGTGTGAGATGGTGAGGGGTGAACCAATATTGCATGGGAATCTTAATAGAAGGACCTGGCAGCCAAAGTAAAACACTGAAAGAAAGGCAAAAGGTGGTTTCATTCCTGCAGGCAAGATAGTCAATTTAGGGAAGGAGGTAGGTGCAATAGCTCTTTATTCTATGCTGGAAACATGTAATCATTTGAAAGAGGATAAGGTTGAAGTAAGGACATTACTGGAGCCACACCTTATCAAAACATAGTACCTAATTGAGACACTGGTGCCTAAACAAACTTTCCCTAGATGAAAAGAAAATGGCCTGTAATAACAATTCCTCAATGTAGTTGACTTTTGGACTGTACGTCTTTAAAGTAAAACTGGGTATTTGCCTGTCAGGTTGGTGAACACCCATGGATGTACACTACAACAACATTACTCCATATTTCCAACAATGTTACTTATTTAGCTTCTCCTGAACTTCGGACAGATCTGTACGCTGAGACTACTTACACCGATGTTGCTCATTAAAAATGCATTGAAAGACAGATAGACATAAACATTGTGATTATATGGTTATATACATTTTCCCCTCATGTTCAACTTGTAAAAGCTATCTGATTTATACTTTCTACTGGACAGAGTTCCCATGTGGACTGCACAATTGCAGATCACTCTAGTTTTGGTACCTGTGTTCATGTGGGGGTGCTTCACTTCTGACCATGCCTAACCCAAACACAGTATTTACAAGCAGGACTGAGGAAAAAGACCCACACGCTTGAGCGTGACTGATGTAAATATTATTAGGAAAATGTTTGCCACAGGCAAGGAATAGATAAGCAATAAAACCACAATGTATCAGAATGGAAATCGGCATGGAGCCACTTCAACATTGCATGGATGGTAATTTATGACTTTCCTCTCGGTGAGATTTGAATTTGGCATCCGTTACCGGTCTCACAGTCTGCCTCTGAGAAACCCACAGAGTATCCAGCACGCAAGGGTACAAACAATCACTCCCTAATAGTCAGGGTAAGATAAACGTGCATTGGCTCTCTATTGAGCCAGGAGATTCTTGGAGATAAGAGAGCAAAAAGACGTTGGAAAAAAGGGTTGAAAAAATATTAATGGAGACTATATTTCTTCTGAATGACAATCATTACATTACATTACAGAATAATTATAACTTTTGAAAGATCATATCCTACAGGTATGCCATCATCAACGATGAGATCATTAACTCCCAATTGTTGGGCCTTACTGTAAAAAGCAGCTGTGGTAATTTAGAAAACTTATTTTAACATGCTTGGAAAGACTCCCTGAGTTACAGTGTGGTCAGATATCAGAGAAAATCAGCTCTATTCTTTCCATTTAGGCTACACACTCTGGGTGTGATCAAATGGAAATTTTGTTGACCAGAGACCCAAAAAAAGTTATACTGGTGCAGTTGAACAGGGACTAGAGTAGAGCGCAGATATAACCATTGCTTGCAGTGAAACTCTAGGGATGGCGATGTTGGTCAGTTAGTTCATCACTTTGGTCCTGACTCAAAAAGCAGGAAAACATTTGGATGCATTGCCATGAAATTTGATACAGATATCCACGGTGCCCAGTGTATGAATCCTGACTTTGGTGAACCCTTCTTTTCATCTAGTGCCAAAACATTCCTTTTAGTAACAGTATTGGCACAAATCTTGGTACAGACATTCATATTTCACTGAAAATGAATCGCTATCACTTTGATCCTCTGACTTTTCCTTTAGTGCCACCATGCACTTAGAGTGCCTGTATGTGAAATGCAAACAACCATTGGATGGGATTATTTTGCAATTTAGTGCAGGCAGTCATGGTCTTTTGACTCATTCTGGTTTATCCATCTCTTAGTTTTGTTACCTTTACAATAAGCATTACAGCCTCACCTCACCATTGGGGCTGCTGACTTTTCGTCTTGTTTATTAACAGGAAAGCATGATTAGCAGGTGGAGATATGGTAGACTTGAATGCTGTGCAATCAAATCAGTGCGTGCCATGACCTTTTAGAGCAGTTTACTAACAAGCAGTTTCCCAATAGTGCAGAGGTCAACCCATGCTGGCTCCGTCTGAGGGAAAATTGTTCTGCAAGGCAGAGTGCCAATGTGTGACCATATAGCTAAACCCTACACTCAAAAGATGCTGTTAAGAGGGACGATGCCCTTTTTTTGTCTCATATTACTTCTTTAAAAAACTGGAAAACTTCTTAAATTTCCCCATGAACATACTGTGTGTGTACAACACATTCTGTTATTTGGCTTTACTGCAAGGCCTTCATTGATGTCTGTGATCCTTCCACTTTGGCAGCTTTGTCAGCCCTGAATGTGCGGTTTGTGTGTTTTTCTAAATGCCATCTCACTGAGCAAAATGGCACTTTATTATCCAGACAGGGGAACTTTAGCCTCTTACTGTGCTGACCATGGAATAAAAAGTCCATTTTCAGTTCAATCACTTCTTATAAAAGTCCCTTTCAGCTTAATCACTTCGCAGCTGGTTGAAGTTACTGGTTGTGCCAGTTTTCCTTCCTGTAGTTACAAAGACAGGATGTCCTTTCTCATTATGAAATGTGTTAAGTCTAAAGTAGCCGATGAATCTCAGCCTTTCAAAGTAGTGTTAGAAAACAAACAAGGAGGAAGAGCGAGAAAACGTTTTTCAGTCTGGTGAGTCATAGACAAAATGACAACGAAACGGGTCACAAAGCAAAGTAATGCAATCACACATTAAATGCAACTGGATTGCAACAAAAGGTTTACATACATTGTCACACTACCACTGAACCATCAAAGTCTGTAGCATAATATCACTCTCTCTCTCTCACTGTGTGTGTCTTTTATCAAGAGCACATGATTTTATTTTGTAGGATGGCGAGCTAAGTATTCAGTTTTCTGCGTTTGATCATCTATACTTTATCTGCTTTGATCATTTTGCCAATGAATGATGATAACTTGCAATAAAAAATGGAAAACATGACAAGACACAGATCGGAAAAGAGTCATGCTGGTTTGATGAGCTTTTGTTGAGAGTTTGATGTATGACATCTTATGTTAAAGTCTTGTTATCTAATACCCTAAAATGTTACCTAATGCTCTAAAAATATTCATATTAATTGAAAACCTGATTAGGTTGGCAGCCTCATTATTCAGCCTCTCTCTGCTCTACTAGTAATCTTTATATTGGTTTTATTGGCAGTCATGTGATATTCCAGTACTCACTCTAAGCTTTGATATGCGTAGATTTGAAGCTCAAGAAGATACGTTTCCTGATATTAATTTGCCTACAGCTTTGAAGTCTGAGGATTTATCCCCTATGAATAATCCATATATGGCCAACTAAAGGGTGCCAAGGCTGTATATAGTAAAGTTATCATAAGAAAGCAGATAATTATCTCTGATGGGCTCTGTTAGGAGAGACCAGGAGAGGCCAGCATCTCCACATCCAAAAGAGGAGAAGAGACTGAGATGAATGACGCATACGATGAGCTTGAACTCATAACTGGTAATCAGTGTTGTGGAGCCCAAAACAGCGGGCCACAGTAGGAGGTTGTGGCTCAGACAATGCCACTGCAAACCAGTGCTGCCTCACTGTTTGTCACATCATAGCAACACCGGCTACTTCTGCCTGGATTGCCACACACTGCCAAAAGTAGCTGCCAGGCTTGGTCAGAGACTGCACAAGAGGAAAGATGAATTGAGGTTACGTATTGTTAAATGTGCGTTGTTGATCCTGTTTGGCAATATGAGCGAGTGATGATCAAGATGGATAAAAACCACATCTTTTTAGATTAAAACTTAAGTAACAAAGTCAGATCCTCACTTAATATATGCACATTTGAACAACACTGTCACCCCTCAACCTCAGTGACCCACATAAGACTGTAAAGCTACACCCGCACCACCACCCTGAATTACATCCCACCATCATTGCTGTTATGATGATGATGACGGTGATGAGAATGACATCGGTGGTTGTGTTAATGTTCATAAGAATAATATTGTTGTTGTTGCTATTGTATTACAATTGCCATTACATAGACACATCTGATATTCTTGTTGATGATCAGACTTTCCCTCGGGGTTCCTTGCTTTCATCGTTAAGCCCTTTCTTTCTTCTTTTTGTTTCTCCATTCTTCTCACCAATCCCATCTCCACCCCCTTACAAATTCTCTATTCTTGTTTAGTGCATCATATGTTTCCTTTTTTTATTGATTGATTTTCATCTATATTGTTTCTGTACTCTGTATCAGTTTCACTTGTCTTTTTAACATTGTTGTATGTGTATGATTTTTTTGTTGAATATAATTCAAGATTACATAGAAGCAAAGATCAAAAGTAGGTATTAAAAAGGTCACACCCTTACTTCTGCAACTAATAAGGTTACAATTAATTATTGAGTCAGCAGTCACAAAATTTAAGCTTGAGTTTGATATAACTGAATGACATGATGACTGAAAAGGCTTGCTGGGTAATGAGACATTTGTATTAACTCCAGAAATATGTCCTGTATACACATCCAAAGGTTTGTGAGCAAAGGAGGCAGATGGTGCAGCTGCTTCCAATTTTTCTATGAATGAGTCTGGGAAAACACAACTGATCAATAGGCTGTAATAGGACAGACACACCCTTACTGTAGACAGTCTATATACTGTGTCAACATCTGCCAAGGGTGTGGTGGCCAATCTTTACATCCCCCTTTTACCTCTATTCACTTGCTCTCTGTCAACTGCATTCATAAGATGTTTAACGATATTTTATTAAAGACATTAAACATGTCAGATGGCATTACAGTGAATGTACAATAATCATTGCCTCTTTGCTTTAAATTCAAAGTTTACCTTGAATATTAAATACTAGGAATTTTTCTACAGCAGTGCCCATGACAGTCCTGCCAACCAGGTCCACCCACCACTTCACAAAATTATATTTGACTCAGGTATTTCAAAACCTTAATAGGCTCACTGTGTAAACATTAAGTTGTATAATGAGAGCTGAAATCTCACAAGGATATAGGGTCACTATATTCATGCATTTTTCAAATGGCAAATGTCTAATTTTCAAATCAAAAATATGTCTGTTCACTTCCCCATCTCAAACTGCTGCAGCCCTGAGAGACTAAACTACTGTACAGAGCTCAGGTCATGGGACAGCTATGGTAATGGCAAAGAAAGGTCTGGCAGCTAAGAGGATGTTAGAAAGTTGTTAAAAACACATTTGTTGAGTACTTCATAGCCAAAACACAAACTCTCCTTACATGACTTATCTAATTCCCTCTTGGTTCATGACTTATGTGTTGGAAAGTTAACATCTGCAAACACACTGGATTTATGACTGGAGGAAATAGTTTTGAACAATTCGCAATCAGATTTTGGCTTGTGGCGATGGACATAGTTATACTTCATTGAGAGTGTGAATCCAGAATAGCATAATGACATTATTATGACTTCATGCAGTTGATAATAATGGTTGTAGAACTGTTGTAGATTGCATGTTTAAAATTAAGCAATGTTGCAATGGTTTTCGTAAAAGTGATGTATTATTGCGTGATCAGATGTAGCGTTGTAGAGGCAATATTTTTTTTATTTAATGTTGACTCAAAGAACTCATAAAATGTAACATGGTTGCTATTGCTGTTGATCCAACAGAGAATCAACAGCTTAATCTGGACATAAAAATCACAGACTGCAGCTCCCAAAGTCCCGCAGACCAAGCCAGAGCTAAATGACAAGTGAATATTGGAATATAACAGACCACAAGCAGGAGGATAAGCCTTATTTTGCTCTGTTTCTACTTGATGTGTTAAGTAACATGACATTGTAAGAGCTCAATAAATTGATGTAGTACAAAACAAAATTGCAGAGTTACTTGTAGTGATGAAACCATTACCAGCCGACAGCACAGATCCCCTCAGCTCTAAAGAGCATTTGAGCATCTTTCAGCTTATTGTTTTGGCTTGCGACTTTTTTTCTTCTTTTGGTTCAGTCTCAGTGCTCCTCAGTGTTGTTTCCAGCTGCAGCACAAAGCTGTTTTCAGCCAAAAGCTTTAATAAACCCTCTACCTGCCTAGCACCAAATAGCAGACAGACAACATAAGCGACAAGCTGGGCTGTTCAACAGACCTACATGTTCGACAGGCCAAATGTTAACTGTCTGCCATTTGGTGTTTGGCAGTTTATTTGTGTATTTATTACAGCTTGTTTGCTGAAAACAGATGCATGCTGAAGATGAAATGGTGTTTCCAAAACAACAACAAGTTAACAAATGTTAGAGTTTCTGAATTGAGTTCATATCACTATGGGTGATAGCTTTCGCAGTATACAGTCATTGAACGTTGAAAAAAAAAGATAAGTGTCCAACTCATCCTGCTGTTCCATAGTCCATTTTATTCCATTGTCATTAAGTTAATCGTGGTGGGGGACAAGACCACATTATTCATGTCCACAACATTTAATTTGCATTTTTTATGAGCCTGTTGTTAAAGCTATATTAAGGAACAATGTGAGTTCCTTGAAATGGAATTTACTGGGTAAGAAAGCTGCAGGGGGCCCTCCCACATGCTTGACTATTTGTTCTAGGGCTGTCGAGAGATATGAAGCGATGATGCTGGAAGAATTGCAGAGCGCACCAATGGACTGACAGTAGGAGACCAGCCAGGCCTTGTAAGGCCCGTTTGAGATCTTCTGGCTGTGTTCATGCACGCATGATCAGGGGCACATGCCCATGTGCAACGGATGCAGACAAAGACATATATACACAATCACTACACACATTAGTCATCACCAAAGCAGTGCTGTGCCTAGAACATGAGGTCACATGTTTAATGGTAGCTGAGCCAACCCTCATCTCCTCCCTACTCCAGTCTTTGACAAGCCCTCTCTGTCCCGCAAGATTTTAGCAAAATAATATTGATGATGATGATACTGATGATGATTAACAGGAGGTAGGGTGGAGGGCAGGAGGGGGAAGTTGGTCATTTTAATCCCTTCTTTCCAAGTGGAGTCTTGGCTGTGTATGTGTTATGGGTGCGTGGGAGGGGGTGTGATTGTCACCTTTTCCTTTTGACTGGAGTCCATCTTCCTTTCCACAGCTGAATATGCATAGGCCTTCCCATCAGCCAACAGCTGGGCTTGTCAGCCAATCAGGCACCTGCATGATTACCAACAGCTGGAAAAGTAAAACACACTGGGCGGAGGAAGTCGGGGGAGGGGCTGCACAAGCTTGGGGTGGTGATGAGGGAACAGGGCTGGAGGCATTTGAAGTAGGAAGGAAGAGAGGGAGGGATGCAGCATGGACCGAAGGTTCGCAGTGACAGGACAGGGAGAGAAAATTAGTCAAAGATGAAAACCGTTCAATGTTTTTAGAATATCTTTTTTCAGTCATTTCTTTTATATAAAATTTAAAAAAAACTTTTGGACTTGTGACAGGCTCCTCAGTGGACACAGTGTCCTGCTACAGTATGTTGGACTTCACAAAAATCACATTGTATCACAGCAGATGTATTTTATAGCCTTGTTGTGGGATAATTATGTGAGGTCACACATTTGAAGGGTGAGGACCCCTCAATATAAAACACATGTATTGGCCTTTTGGGTGTAATAAGTATTTGCTGGAGTTAATAAATTGGTGACAACGACTTGGGCTCTTTTCATGGACGTTCAGACATTGTGTCCCTCTTTAAAACCATCATATCTTTTCTAATTGAATATGAGTCATGCATGCCTTTTATGAGTGTCAATGGCACTAGGGGTGAGCTTTATTTGAAAGGGAGTAACAGTGTTCCTCATTCATTGCCTGGGTGACTTGGAAATACAAAACGCCTGAACTCTGAGTAGCCTGAGGAGGCTAATTGTTTCTGCCATCCTCAAACATTTTTCCTCCTTGGTTCCCTCTTGTTTGAGACTGATTTGAGGCTCAGTGTTTTCCCTGTGACCTCTCACAAACTATTTCCCTGCAGTGCATAATAAACATAACATGCTGTCCTTTCAAGTTCTTAACCATAACATAGTGAATGTTTTTAATGACACTTTTTTCAGCTGTCAGACTAAGGGCAGCACTCTCACCTCTCAGTGGCTTTCTTAGCCACCTTGGTTTGATTGCGCTTCCTCTGCTCAGCTCTGAAATCCACTGCAGTTATGAGGACATTCATCACTCTTGCCTCAATGTCTGTGCTTTAAAGTTCTCTTATGGGAAAGGACTCTACAATGTGTAAAGTGAAATCAGAGAACATTACCTAACAACTAGAATGATTGCATGTCTGTCTGCTTTGGACGAGGGAGCCCTCCTCTGTTACTCTTCCTGGGGTTTCCTCCATCTTTTTCCCTAGTAAGTTTTATGGGGAAGTTAATCCAAATTGAGAGTCTAAGGATAGAACGTGACATATGCTGTACAGATTTTTTGTTAGTCAGCTCACTCATTCTGAGAATAGCCAGCAACAATCCATTTAATTTTCGTCTCTATCTCCTTTATCTTACAAAACGATAATTTTAGACCGAAGTATACCTACCTACCTCTAAACTAATCTCCCTTATCCCTATTTTTGCAACATTCTTTGTCAAACCTGTATTAATTTGAGCCCTTCTTGTCCTACGAACCATCAGTTAGTGAGGTCTGTGACCGTAGTTGTTATAGTTAGCTAGTTGTGTTGCGTTGCCAATTGTGTTGCAATTGGTGGATACTGTGTCAGATTTATTAGTCACGCTATTATCTCAGAGAACATTTGAGGGGAAGGACAGGATTGTGCAGAATGCCAGGCCAACACCACAACCACTAACTCTGACCCAAACAGGACCACGATATGTGCAACAGTTTAAGACAAGCAACTACGAGCGGTATAAATGTCTCACTGGGAGGAAAAGGCTAAATTGTATTACTCAGAGTTTGCTTTTCTCCACAAAGAAGGGAACATGGAGCTTAACAGGTTTTGCAAAGCTGGCACGTCTTAGCAAAGTACAGCACACAAACATACCACTGTACATTTGATGGCTACAGTAAAACTAAAAACATCTGGGGACTGCAGGGCAGACTTGCAACTAAATGAAAAGAGACAAAGGGAAATTTAAATGCACAACAAACAGGTAAGGAGAAACAGAAATATTAAAGAGGCTTATCAACTGTATCTTCTTGGGAAAACAAGAACTCTGGTCAGGAGCCATGATGAGGGAAAGGAGTCATATAATCATGGCAGTTTCCTGGAGTTACTTCCTTTTTGTCAGAATATGAGGAAAGAGATTTGTACTATTATCTTTCCACTAATCAGATCTTCACTCAGATGTCTAGTAACTTTCATGAGCTAATTACAACTGTTACTAATGTCTTCATTGCAGAAATGACTGATGTAGCCAGGAAAGCACAATTTGCTGATGTCATGGTAGATTCATCTATTTATATCTTTTTTTGCTCTGTTACAGTATGTTTCGGTGATGTCAAAGAGCATTGCTCAAAGTTTGAAAATGGGAGGCAGGTGAGTTCTGGAGGATTACGACTGTCTGGACAGAGTTGGAGGTCAGTGTTATGACAGAATGGCAGGGATGGCCTGTGGTCTGAACAATACACTGCAGAAAAGTAATGGACATAGCCACTGCCCCCCATTGGTTTGTGGACTAACGTTTCAAAGCCTCGACTTCTGTATTTTGACTTCACATCTTGGATTTTTGCAGCCAGAAGTGACCATATTTGGATGAGAGGGTGGAGCTAACCCGAGTGATAGCTGCTAGCTTGGTTAGCATGATGCATCTGTAATTTATATTGACTATGATAATACTAATGCTACTGTTTATTTTGGCTAGCAAAACAGACTTAAAACAAAATGTACTTACCGGAAAAACTGAACAGCTAACTGCTTAGAGGGTGTTTTAGTCATAGACAGTATAAAAATAACAGACGTAGCCACAGTGACATCACCCACTGGTTTGCGGACTTCTGTTTTGAAGCTTCTAGTTTGGCATTTTGACCATTACCATATTGGATTTTTAGTGCCAGTCATGATGAGAAGTGTCCATATTTGGATGAGAACCTGGAGCTGGGGAAGCGCTCCCCAGGGTCCAACTATAACCCCTCATGGAGTGCTGTGGTAGCAACTTGTCAATCACAAGGTAGCCACACCCTAAAGCATAGCCTGCTGTAAAGTCTATTTTATTCTAAATGGGGCCATAATTTACAAAATGACCATCATGCTGTATTGAAGAAGAGGCGATTGAGACAAAACTCATTAGAAAACTTTACTGAGGTAAAAAAACAAGTGTAACATGTCATTTTCCCATAGACTTTTAAACAAACGTAGTTCTTTCTGGAGCCAGGGGAGTCGCCCCCTGCTGGCCATTAGAGATAATGCGAGTTTAAGGCACTTCTGCATTGGCTTCACTTTTCAGACCTGGAGCTTATCGCTTGATCTGGACATAGTTAAGGTGAAAGTCGAAGAGAACATCCCCTTGACTCTCTTCACACTATGCTATGCCCACACATTGAACTTGATGTTGACCTAAGGAACAATAAAGATGAGAGAATGTAAAATATTCTTCTCACACCTCACTGGTCTGGCTGTGTTCTTTTCCAGATCTCCAAAGCGAATGCAGCTGCTTGATGAAATATGCCAAAGGCAACTCCCACGCGTAGCACCAACGAGATGGAATTTTACTTTTAGACTGCTATACACAGTGGTGGAGAAGAAAGATGAACTGAGTGAGATTTTTGAGCATATTGTCAAACACCAAGACAAATATGTTGATGATACTGTACACATGATCAAGTTGCTCATCTGGCCAACCTTGAATTAAATTTAGATTACTTTCTACATTTTCTGGCATTTTTTCTTATGCAGATGTGCTTCATGGAAATTGGAAGAAGAAGGCCTTGGATATACACTTCTGTCTGGCTAGAGTGAAAGTGAGCTTTGTCAAGGTTTTGAGAGGGACAAAGTACACTCGATGCCATCAAGCATACTTGTAGGGGAAACAGGTGCACCAAACAGACGTAAGGGTCCAGGTGCAAGAGTACTTTCACTTCATCTACCAAAACCTGCACATTCCTGACAATATTCAATATTCAAAAATAATGGACATATCATAATCAAAGGCCATGAGAGGCTTGTATTCCTCCAATTCCAGGAACCAAAGGAGTTCAGCACCTACAACTACACCTTCTCTGACTGTGCCCTCACGAGAGCCACAAGACTCTTTTGAAATTTACCGTGGCTATAACTGAAGATTCTGATTGACTATTTGTCAGATTTCAAAAGGAAAAGCCCCTCCTAAGTTGTAGTCTTCCTAAAACAGAAAGAGCACTACCAAAACACGCATCAACTCTTGCCTGTCTAAGTGTGACCATTCCAGTGTCTACTGTTTCAGCAGAGTGTTTCAGCAGAGTGCCCATTTTCTGCTCTGAGAAGTATCATGACCTACTCAAGAAACACCAATGGACAGGCGTGACTTGCAGCCCTGGCACTGATATCTCTAGAAAAAGACATGCTTTAGGATTTATTAACCAAGGATCATTTGTATGATGGTGACATTTACTTGCTTCATTCATAGAGTGAGAAAGATGGATTTTGTTTTCAACCAAATAACACTGGTGGTGGTTTATTCTACTTAATTTTAATCAAGTAGTTGGAAAATTTCTTGGAAAAAATGTAATAGTGGATTTTAGTTTTCTTTGAGGGCAGTGCTCACTGAAGGCCCAACTCTGCTACCCTTTAATCATTGGGTCACTCCCATCCTGTGCAGTCAAAAGAACTGTAGCATCTCTGAGTTATATACATACGTACTGCAGGTGTCTTGAACAATGGCGGCAAAGGAACTAAAGAACATACATAGAGAACAGAAGAGTAACACTTCCTGTCATCATTTCAGTGAAGTCAAGGTGATGGAAGGGTTAAACCTTTCAAGCCAAGGTGTTGTTCTTGAACATGCAGCATAGGGGTGAGATGAAAGCCAGAGAGGGGAAGAAGACACAGTGGCAAGACTACGGCCTGTTTTTCTGTATCAGTATAATCTGGATGTAAACACAGCTGCTGTTAAGGAACTCATGCATGGCCCATGTACAAGTTAGCTGTGTGAAATGAACTTTGACCCAGCAATGAGCCTACTCCTGGAGAGAAATCCACCGCTAGCCTGACAAAATGAATTCCCATGCTTGGGTATAGCATGACATTCCAATGGGACAGGCTTTGTCTACGAGGCAATCACTTACGTCTGTTCCTCTCTCTCAACCCACACATAGACTCACATGTATTCTGGAACACAAACATGCCTGCATATGTGCACAGTGTCTTTCTTGCTCACCCGTACAGTATACGCCATGAAGTGAAATATTCATATTCTGTCAGTCCCCTCAGCATGCCACCTAAATCAGACCATCTGGCCTTGGAACATATAGCATGCTGCTGAGTGAACAGAGCAAGGCCATTACTGTAGAATAGAGAGAGAGAGAGAGCAAGAAATGGCAGAAAAGATGGAAATGGGGCAAAAGTAGGGCTATGCAATTTTAAAGACAGCCCTAACACTGCTCAGTGTTCCTATCATGGAGTCTGTCATGGGTGAATGCCTTGAATCAGGTAACTTTTCAACAGTTTTTGAGGATGACATCATCCCTTAGTAAAAAGAATGACTCACTGGGTAAGAACTCAATACCATGCCCCCCCCCCCAATAGAAGTGTGGCATAACGTGCATTTTTCCACTTATTCCAGGCAGTGTGTGTGGTAGAGATGCAAGTAATCAAGATAAAGAAATGACTCAGAAAAAAGGCACTAAAATGGAGAAGGAGACAATAAAGGTAAGGTAAATAAGGATGAGGTAGATAAGGGATGAAGGAGCAAAGGGTAGATAAATGTTTCTAAAAGGTGTAATAATAAAAAATATAAGGGGGCAAATGAAAAAAAGATGAAAGGATAGTCAGTGGATTTTCTCACGATGCTTCAATTCTTAAAACCTGAGAAAGACAACTGTGTGAAGTTAAAGAAACATGAGGGCAGCTCACAGCAAGATATGTTTTATCAAAACACAGAAAGGACATCATAACATCCAAAACAAATCCAACACAACCCTACTGCAACATTTGAAGAGAAAGAGAGCAAGAGTGAGAGAAAGGACAGTTACCATGATTGATAATTCCTCAGAAGTTTCATAAATGTTTTCTTTTTTGGAAAGAGCAGTAGCCCTTTTGGCTACAGTTGTATTTGTTCTGTTGTTTCTTATTGTTTGTAAGGAATGATGCTGAGCAAACACCAAGACTAATCTAAAAACACAGATGTTTGACAGGAAATTAAATAATGTGGCTACTCCATGCCTACCTTCCCAGAAATTTGGGTTTATCTTGTGTTGTATTCACAAGAATATAATGGTGCTGGTAGACACCCTGTGCTTGATGTGAATAAATAAATAGTTAATTAGTTTAACTCAGCCAGGAATGGAAAATCCCCGATCCCCAAAGAGCTGGAGCACACAACTGGAGTCTAACTTTGCCTTTGATTGATTATGAGAAACAATAATATGCACAATTTATATGTTTACTGATGGAAAAACAAAAGCATTTTGCAAGTAATGGAAAAAATAACTAATGTCTACACGCCCACAGTGAATCTCAGATGCGTGCGAACATGGTGCTGCAGAATGATAGGCCTGGATGGAAGGGTGGATTAGGGTGGATTTGTTGTTTCTCCCAGATTATGGCTGGTTTTGGGAGAGAGCAGAATCCATCCAATTAGCAACTATTCACATTGATACTTTTATTTGCTATCACCCACAACCCTCACATTTTCCATTCCAAGCAAGTGTATGAGTGAAGTGCATTTACTTATCCAAGAAGACATTTTTTGTATAATGTAGGAGCTGGTGTTACAGGGAAACAGATGAGTAACTGAAGAAATTAGCCAGATGTGGTGCACTGTGGTGGAACATCTGAATCGTTCAATCCAAAATCAGAGTTGCCACATCAACAAAAACAAACCAGTTTTGGGTTCAGAGGTTTTGAGATCTTATAGTGAACCCCTGATTGATCACAAACCAACAATCCTTTTTTCAAATCCTTTTAAAATAAAATATATCTTTTTTTGAGTATAGCATAATTCTCATTGTTAGCCAAGATAATCAATCTCAGTGGAGAACCAAACCGTTTATTCCGTCTGTAAGCCAAAAACTGCAGCACCTGAGAGGAAAGCAGTACTGGAAAAACAGAAAATTTCCCAAAACACTTTATGTTCCAATCACAAGGTCATCAATTTAAGGGTTGGCCTAAAACTCGTAGGAAACAGTCAAATTTCACAATTCATGAATACAAGCAATCAGAGAAATGTCCCTGTCTGTATTTAACCACCGTGAAATGTCTCATATTTACAGAAACCCAGAGAGAACTGAAAGAGAAACATAAAAAAAACCCTGCACAAGTTCAAACATGCCACAGACTGAAGAACTGAAACTGATAAGAGCTCTACAATTTTATGATTTACACAGTTTGACTTTTGCTGTGCTGAAGAAACATGCCTCAAGAAGATAGTATCACTTTGCCAAGATGGGTGACAAGGAGGGCAAGGCTCACAGTAAAATTAACAAGGGAGAAATTCATATGAGGCCACATAGTTTGACCCGAGGGTGACCTCTTAATTTCTAAAGCCTCCCACCAGATGAAGAACGTTAATTCAGAGCTAAGATTACTCGTGGTCAAGAAAGATACCAATCCCAACACACAAAAGACTGTGGTGAAACACAATATGAATAGATCATTTTATTTTAGCAGCTGACAGAAAATAAGGGCAATGAGGGCTTGAATGACTAAGCCTCTCTCAAGATGAGATTAGACCTCCATCTCCTCACTCATGTCATGCTTGTAAATTACTCTGCTCCCACATTAAGGGGTTTTGTGTAATTGCTCATCTTGTTCAGTGGCAGAGATGGGAATAAACGTTCAATTAGCTAAAAGTTAAGGAAGGGAGCATGTGAACCTGAGAGCAGGCAGCATGTGGTTTGTGGTAACTGTGAGGAGGAAGATTATCTGTTTGTGCCAGCTCCACATTTCTCAACGTAAAGTTTGGGTTTCGGGTTACCAGACAAGGTGAGAAGGGGTTTTGTAATTCAATTCCCTTGGATACACTGCACTTATTTAAAGTAACCTACACCACTCACTTTTAATCCTTCTCAGTTAAGATTGTAATAAACAGGCTCTGCTTGCACCACTTAAGTCAATCAAGTTTATTGCTGTGAAAGCTCAAGATGAGGCTAATGAAAAAGGAAGCATGTGGTTTATAGCAAACAGCTTAGAAACAAAATTTTGGTGCTTTCATTAGAGAAAAGTGAAAGGAAACATTTTAGCTCGAGCTACATTTTTTTAAATATTTTTTTCAAATTGTTATAAAACCATCTGTTGTCAGATAAAACATGACAGAACATGACAAAAATGTTTTAAAAAATCACAGCGCTGAATGAATACACATGCTGGACCCAGGAAGCTGGAGCCATCAGTGAGCTATGGGTAGAGAATATTGAATACAAATACAAGACAAATCATTTTCCTTCTCCTATTCTTGACCTAAAAATAAAGCATTAGGAAGTAAAGGAACAAGAACAAGGATAATCAATCAGCAGTTAGAACAACCACAGTGCCAAGATAGGCAAAGTAAACATGCAGTGTTGTTCAAATTAGGTAAGAGTATGGCCTGGAAATATCAGTATCTGACTGTGTAGCCAAATTTCACTTTTTAAATGGAACATAACAAGTTTTTTTATGATTTTGTTATTTTTTTATACTGTTATCATGTTGGATGTCTATATTAAACATGGTCACTGGTGCAAAACCTGAGGGAAATGAATGCAAAAGCTTCAGCCTAATCTGAATACCTTGTTTACAATATTACTTCTATTTCCTCCTTGTGATGACATATTGTTCGCACATGCCCACATGTAGCCTTGGGTTGATAGCTTTTGTTACTAAGGTTTTTCCATTGATTGTTCGCGTGTCATCTTGCATATTTCAGATTGGATTTAGGTTCAAACTTGTACGGATGTGTCTGAAAAGTTTCCATTTTGTCTAAAAAATTAGAAAAAGAAGTCAAATCCTACAACTGCTGTTTGTATAATGGTCTCCTGAGCTAGCAGAAGTCTGCTAAAGGGCAGCTTAGAGGAGCTGGCCAATCAGGAGTGGGACCTGAAAGACAAAAAATCGGCCTGTTTCAGACAGAGGCTGAACTGAGGGCCAGTATAACGGTCAAGTATAAGATAAGGAGTTTTTTGTAATCTTAAATAATGCAGAGATATTCAAATGGAGCCCTATATTAAAAATATAGACCCAAATATTTAAATGTTCAGTGATGAAAACCTTATTTAGACTTCTGCTGACTGCTTTGTGTTAGTATTGGTTCTAGGTTGACTTTGGATGTGCTTGCTTCAAATATGACACACCGCTTTGTGTAATGATCTCTGCTTTCATCCATCTGCTCCTGTCCATCTGTTTGTTTCTCTGTCTGCAGTCTTTGATCCGGCATGCTCAAATGTAAAAAGCTGATACATGACGGAGAAAAAGGAGGAAAGCGCTGTCTTAATCTTTATATGCTCGGTGCCTGAGCCCATATGAACTTGAGAAAAAACTGCTCTTCCTTTGATTAAAAATTACAAGGAAGCAAAGACAAAAAGTAAGCATGAGAAAAGACATGTGGCATGAGATTGTTCTGTGTATTAGGGTTAGGGTTAGTGTATTATACCGCAGTTTAGGTTTCTATATCAATAGGAAAAAAACAAATACATATTAAATATGAATTATAGTTTAAATAAATAGTTTGACATTTTGGTAAATTTCGTTATTGGCTGTCTTGCTAAGAGTGAGATGATGATTCATATGCTTCTCATGGTTGTGCTTTAAGCTGGAGTCAGGAGACGATTATCTTAGCTTGGCACAAAGACTGGAGGCAGAGGGAAACAGCTAGCCTGGCTCTTTCCAAGGTTCATAAATACATTAAAAATAATGAGATACAACATGTGTATTAGTGAGCTTTAGAAGTGCTGGTAGGGATATTTTTTTTCTATTTGAAACAGAACCAGACTAGATGTTTTTTTTAAGCGCTCAGTACAATCTGATGTGTTAGGCTGGTTGTCCCACAAGTCGTGTCATGCTCTGACATTTTTTGTTGGTTCCATGGCAATGTCTGTTTAAATAATCGTATTTTGTTTTGTATGGGTGTGTTAAACTCTTGTACTATCTGTATTTATAGAAGTTTATGTCTGTTTCAGTCTCTAGTTGCTCCCAGAACCCAGCAAATATTCCCCATAGTATTATATGTTCATTTAAATAGCATTGAAATGTATTTAATTTTGTAGTCATCAAATAGCAACTGTGCAAGTATTCAAGTAAATAAAGTCTTATAAAATGTGTAAAACACATGTAAATAGGCCTATATAGAGATCTTTATGACTCATACAGTTCACAAATGAGTTCTTACAGTGTGCCCAATGCACACACAGCACAGTTTTGACCACTGGCATCAACCAGCAGTAACGTTCCACAGTTCAAGACTGCAGACCTGCCTTTTTTTAAAAATCTGCCAGTTCAACTGGGTCTGGATAAAATATATAACAGTGCTAATGCCCCAAACCACAATCCAATTCCCCAGTAAAAGCCTGCACTGCAGTGTGGGTTATTCAGTGAAAATACTTAATTTCTGATTTATTCGCCTTGGGAACATTTTTTCTATTCTGTACACTACGCAAGCATAAAGCATAATGAGGATTTTGCTTGCTGGCTAGAAATTATGCTTTCTGTGTCTTACAGCTGAAAAAACAGCCTAAATTTAGTGTTGTTGAATGATAATAGTGCCAAGCTATGGCTGAATGGTAAAACATGGCTCTGGACTTGCTCTCTTGTGTCATTTTCCTCTTATGATGTGTGGTACCGAAAAACAGTACTGACAGCCAGCGGTTGATACAGTAATAAAATTTTGAATCTTTAAATGCACCCTCTGAGGAACTGTGGGTTAGCACATGGTTTAAAATAGGTCAGGAACAGTGCTGATGGACTTCGTGTGAGGATAAGAGACAGCTCAACTTCTTGAGTTTGTCTAAAGTGTCCAAAGAGGAGAATGACTCTATTGTTAGGCGTCTGATGTGTATTATGGGCCTTCTCTCTGATGACTCTGCAGGAAGTCATGCAGACTCACAAGTTACTCATTCACTGGACAGTTTTGGTGACTGTGACTGGTGACTCGTGGTTTAAAGATTAACTGATGCATACCACCGTGTTCGCCACTGCCTGATGTTTACATTATATTTGCAGTCTACAAATCACACAGTAAAATCACAAAATATAAGAGTGGAACCACACAGCTTGCTACTAATTTCTGAGGGCGATGTGTGAACCTTTGACACAAGACGAGTGATGTTGGCATTAGCAGCAGCTCTTGGTACTTCCAACTGACCCCCAGCTCCTCCCAGTTGAAACCAAAACTGGGTTACTGAGGCCACAATCTGTTTTATGTACAGTGAGCCCATGCGGTGTTATTGGAAATATCAAATTCAAAGGAATGGCACTGACCCAGGCTGTAAGGGAAATAATACACAGTCAGCAGTATTTTAGTGGCTAAAAAGTTATCTGGTGTATCTTTGCTTCTGTTTACTGCTGTTTGTGTTGCAAAAGACTGGAATATTTACCATTTAATATTTAAAATTAGCTACTCAGGTAGCCCTCTTTCACCTACTGCATCCAACATTGATTTAACATGTCAAAAACCACAGTTAATGGCTGGCCACATGCTGCTCAGTGTTGGCTTGTTATGTCTGTAACTAGACTGTCCATCCCATAAAGATACATAAAGATGCCTGGGAAAGTGTTATGATGCTTAATAACTGTTGTAATTATGCACTATAGAGGCTTGTAGCAATTTGTATTAGGTATTATGCATAAAGCCTTGTAGAGAAGACTTTACAGAGAGTGTGATGTTATATCCTGTCCATACTGTTACACAACTTTCTTCACAAAGCTGCTAACTAACTTCATGTACAGTTATGCACTGACTTAGATAAGCTGTTTTCACTTAATATTGCCAGCTGACCTCTGCAGCCAATTACACAGTCGTGGCTTGCTGACATGCTTCTGACCTCACGGTGGGAGAGGATGTAGATGAGCAAAGGAAGAAGAGGAAACCGAGCCGCCGCCCACTCTCAGGCTTCCACAGAGTTCCTAGGGCTATTGTCAAATGTCCAGCTCTGCCATTGAACCTCAGAACAACTCTGTCCTTTTGTTTTCTGGGTTAGAGGTCAAGCTAAGTACTTTCTGTACTTCTGTTGAAGACATGAAGTGAGCATGAGCGAGCGTGTAGGCAGGATGATTAAAACAAGATCCTGAGATCAAAAAACTAAATGTAATAAAGTCCATGCTTTTCCCATCAATTATTATTGCATTTTAGTCACCAGGCCATGCAGCTATACTACCACATACAGATTTAAAACAGATGACAGTTGTCTAAACCATATATTTAGAAATGAAAACGAAGCTAAACTTACTGAAGCTGACATGTAAATTGCTATCATAAATCATAAAAAAAAGATGGAAAATATGAAAATAAGGTTGAGTCATATTTGTAATCAATAATACATACAGGTACAGCTACAGGCAAATGCATTTATGGCTGTACATTTTCTGAAAAAGAACAGTCAATCTTGGGCCAAAGAAAAACGTATACAATGCCAAAATAGTAGACAATGTGCACATATACAGTATATGATGCCAGAATAGTAGTCAAAGTGTTGAAATGTCATTGATTTAAAACCTTTAATTGTATGCTTTGGATCTTGAAACAAAGACACCTTCACTTTGCATTACTCCCAGGGTGAAAAGACCTTGAGAACCTTTCTTTAAACTTGACACAGAGGCTGTGTGATGTCTACTGCTGTGGATAAAACATTTGCAGCTTGGTGGTTTTTCCTCCAAAATACACTTGACTCATCTCCAGGAGATGGTGGGATACTATTCCCTGTGGGCCTTTGATGGAAATTGATCTTGGCACATGTTTGAAAGACTTGCTACAGAGGTACGTCATACACACATGCTCACTTTCTGTCTGTGAGAACATGGTCTCTACTGTCCACATGAACACTGTAATAGGCCTGGGAACGGATGAGGCGTCTGCCCTAACTGTAGTTGTTCCTAAGCAACCATATCGAAGGGAACTGAAAAGCACTGATACATAAGGCATGTTCAAACCTGTGTAGTCTGATTGAATCGGCGATCGTTAGTTTTCCCCCTTGGTGTGATTGGGAAGAACTGAACGCAGCAATTGTACTCGGGCACAGACCAAATTTGAGGTCAACAGCTCCAGTAGCCAGGTGTGGTTTGCATACAAAATCATGGTTGCTAGTGGCTCTATAGGCAATTAGGACCCTCTTCAAGACCTCCATCAAGTCCTCACCCCATGCTCCAGACACAACCAATCTATGAGCGGAGTGCACATTCTCACATGGCTTTTAGTTGTACATTTTGTTTTGCTTGAATGTTTTTCTGTGCGAAAGGAAACTGAATCAAGAGGAAATTCGGCCGCTGATTCGGGTCAGAGAAAACTATGTGTATTAAAATGCCCTTAAGAGTATTTACTGTAGCCTTAGTTTCACCAGAGAAAGTTTTTACTGCCCTTTCTCAAACTCATGTTGGTATGAACATTTGCCTACTGTTGTCCAATATCAGAGAGTTGAGGGTAAATTTGCCAAAATAAAATCCGTTTTTGATTGAAGGGAGAACCATTTAACCACTAAGGATGATGGTATTTCGGTCTGTTCCAATTCCAGTTCCAAATTAATATCAGGACCATTTTTAAAGACACTGTTTGACATCTTAATTGATATGCTGATTTACTTTCTTGTTGATAGTTGGATGAGAGGATTGATACCACTGATACCACTCAGATCCGTCCCATAAATATGATGCTACAACCACAAAAAGTCTCTAATTAAATGCTATACAGTATGTTGTTTGTTTAAGCTGTATTAAAAACTGTTTTATGGAGATTACAAGCTAAAGGGAGTTTCTCTCCAGGCGCAGTGACTTCCAGTAGTCTTGTCATCACCGTTACATTTCCAGGCAACTAGCAGGGACTATAGGAAGTAATAGCCCAGGGTAAGAAATAGTCCAGCATGTAAGTCCCTCATAAATATGTGTAATATTTTTATTTAGATCAATCAAACGTAATGTTGAAATGTTGATAAATGAGCTTTACTGATACTGGTATATTGGAACCATTGGATAGAACCAGGCTAGCTGTTTCATCCTCATCCAGTCTTAGTGGTACTGTAAGTTGAGTTGTCTCTGAGGGGGAGAACATTACTCATTCTCTTTTCCCACCCAAGTTTTCCAAGCTGATTTGGGGCTACACTGGTTTTGGGAAAGAATTTGATTTCAATGGGAGTTCCTCTGTTTTGCTAAGGGCTTAATGGTTTCACAGTTTTAGATTGGAACTATTTGTGGTGTCAGCTTTGACAAATTACACTCACGATTTTTCCAATGTCAAATATCACCCCACTGCTAATCGGCATGTCCGGAATCCCTGACTGGGTGCAACACTCACTTTGTTCCCCACCCTGTCACCATATCATGCTAAATAATTTTGTACTTACTCAAAGAAATGTATGGATTACATCCAAGGGTAATACTGTAGCTGGTTCTTAGCATTACCTCCTCAGCTCAGAGGGGGAGTAACAACTTCACAGAATACAGCCAGAAGGTTTAAAGTTGAAGTACAGACAGTTCTACTCTTCCCTGCAAGAATTGTGGTCTCCTCCAGCTGTGCTGCAGAGGACTGGGTGCGCTGCAAGTGCATCCAACAGTGTTAAAGACAAAAGAGCACTCCCTTCAAACTTCTCTGGAGGGAATGGCAGATGACTTGGCTAGGTGTGTAACCCATCACACACCCTGCTGACTAGCCAATTGTTTCCAGTTCCACCGCTGTACATCAGACAGATGATCTATGTGTGTGTCTGTGATGAGACCTTGCTGCTTCTGCTTATCAACACAGCATAACTTAGTGATTCATATTCTGGAGTAGTTTAAAGCACAGGGCTGGGGCGAGGGGGATTTTCATTTATCCACTTTGGCTGACTGCGAGGTGAATAGATCGATATGCTTTTATTTGACTTTGACCTGATATAAACCTCATCAATATCTCAGAAATGATGCACATGTTACTAAAACAAGTACAAGATTGACAAATGTGTGCAGAAATGTGGCTGTCGACTACAATGTGTCTCTTGATACAAAAGGGTCTCCAGTTCTGGACGTGTTCAAATGCCACATATAGCAGCTTTTAACCACAGAGCTTATTTTTTGCCAGAGGAACACGTAAGTGACTAGTGTTCCTTGTTGGTGACATCCAGCATTAGCTGAGCTCTACAGGGGGAATATGTATGTCTGTATATATTTACAGTGTTTTTCTACCAAAAGTATCAAATTGATTAAACGTAAGCATTAGGGGTCAACATTAATCTTGTTTTTGCTGACATCCAGTGGTAAATGTTGACACCTTGCTGAATTGATATAGAAGTGTACTACAGTATGTGCCAGTGCAACATGGCATCACTGTTACAGGAGCAAAAGGGAAGACTCCATCAGTGACTACGGGTGTGGTCAGAGGTGAAACTTTCAACCAGAGAAGACACCGGAGCTATTTGCAATGCAATGCAGTTTTATTTTATAGACAAAAACTGTACAAATGCATATTTGCCTTAAAAGAAAGGTCCTTTGTTTTGGATACCTGACTCAGCATCTATTGGCTATCAATGTTGGATGTAAAAAGCAATTCAGTAATTGCAGGTATTGCGGTAACATGATTCGACGATTTTTGCAAAGTAATAATATGTAATTTGTCGTGGTTATGGCTGTGGTAAAGTGGGTGGCTTAGCTAGAATTTACAGTATAAAGGCGATATTCATTGTTTCAATTTCACTACTGCATACAAAATAACTATTGTTTAGCTTTGTGTATTGTTATGCATGCAATATGGTTTTTGCACATTGGTCAGGCAAACAAATCCTTTCCAGCAAAAATACTCTGACACAAATTGTGTGTAACTGTTAAGTTCTTTCTCTTTGTTTACAAGCTGATGTAAGAGAACACACATGCACTCAACAATCACTTGTTGAAGTTGGTTTCTCGTGAGGCCAAATGTGTTCATTTTACAAGTGCATGTGTGTGTATGTGGGTGTGGGGTCGTATGATTCACTGACATGTTCGTTTGCATTTCTCTATTTGATAATTTCTATTGTACAAACAGGGCCTGCAGGGTTGCTCCTTTCACTGGTCTGCAGATCATGAAGGAGCTGACTCAGCTCAGTAGTTGTGTGGGAGAATTCCCACAGATGAAAGAAGAGATAACTATTTCACTTGGTTGAACATATTCCATCTTGTTGGTTTGATAAATTCCCCTAGACCAAGTACAGTATGTCTTTCCAAACCGCTGCAGCCACAGAAGATATTCCAATCAAAACTACATCACAGCTTCTCTCACCAACTGCACTCTGACCCAATGTCAAAGCCATATACTCACAAAAAAGAGATTGATTCCTTTACGATGCATTGTAGAAATAAGGGCTGCCCTCTGAACAGAAGTTTGTATTATCTTTTTTATGTATCTTTTAGATAAATGAGGAAAATGAGAACTGGGCTTAGCTAAGAAGTAGGAACAGTAGATCTTGTTGAAAGGATAAAGCTCTGTAAATGCTGCTGGAGACTACATAAAGTTGATTGTTACATTGGAGGAAGGATCTAAATAGTTGTCCATTTTACTTTTAAGTATACGACTTAACCAATCACTGATTCAGTGATGGCAGGCATCTTAAAGGATGAGTGGATTCCCCATTGCCAGACAAGAATGTAGATATTATACTATTCTTTTCTTTTTTTTAGGTACAGCTTCAAAGGTCTTAAAATTCTCACTATCCACAACATTTGCTCATGGCCACTATGCATTGGTCAAGGTTAGGGAAAGATTGTGGTTATGGCAAATAAACAACGGGTAGAGTAAGAGGCAATTAAAACAACTTTTATAACCTGTATCTTTTAGTATCTTTTCTTTAGTATCTTTTCGACAATCTACGCCTTAAGAGAGATGATATGAGGACTGAGAAAAAGCTGGGGAACAACATGTGACAAAGCCACATTCAAACTTGGGATGATGCGGTTCACAGTTGGTGCCAGAAACCCCGAGGCCACCAGGCGCCCCAACATCAGGGAGACATTGTGGTTACGGTTAATAAAAAGGGTAATTGCAGGTCTGCTACAGGATGCGAACTTGGGCCTCCTGCAAGGACACACTACTGTACTTCCTGCGTTGGCACTGAAGATTGGCATCGGACATAAATTGTGAGGTGATTTATTGCCAGCACAGTGCTACAATAATGGCTACAGCAATAATGACAAACCTACATAAATGTGCAATTATGTAACAATAATAGCTGCGCTGTGGGACCAGTAGGTGAGCCAAACAATCTTTATAAGGATGGTCAGGCAATATTTAACTTGGGGTGGCACAGAAACACACAGACCTGTCCAATTTTTTCTGAACATTCACTATTTCTGGTTACACATGCATGCTTTTCTCTTGAATAAAAAGTGCACTTCAATAATAAATGTTCCCAAAACAGTAACTCTGACTAAAATATCAATATGAAATGATGTTAGACAATGGACAATATCTTGATTCATTTATTAAGCTGTACCTAAAAGCAATGCTTATGTCCAGTGTTTGACATACACAGTGATGTACATTAAAAAAAGAAACAACCCAAAAAAAAGGGTCTCAAGCCATGAATTTTCTGCTACACCCATACCCTCAATGTTTCCACAGTTATGAAACTGAAAACAAGACAGGACTTTGTAACAGTCAGCAACCATCCGACTGTGCACGCTCTGTTATCATGGCATGTTCAAATACTCCAAATGGAAACCTGCGCTTGCCTTATTAATTACAAGGAATGCACTCTCTCCGAGTGCTGAAAAGTATGCCATCAAGAAGCCACAAGGCATGTGAGCTGTTTGTTCTCCTTGTCCAACCAGTGTGCCTACACTCCAGTTTCAGGGGAAGAGCCAAACTATCTGTGCAGACTTGTTTGAGTTGGAGAGCTGGCGTAGAGGCAGAGTGATTTCAAAAGGAAAGGGAAGTGTAAAAATGGGGAGAAAGGGTGGAGGAAAAACTGTCTTTTTGGTGAAACAGTCTTTGAACCTCAGAGCAGTTGTACAGTGTTATACTCACACTGCCATAGTTGATGGCTTAAGTGGAATTTGGACGTGTGCAGTAATGAACCAGAGCACATACACGCATTACTGTAAAAGACTATTGAGGGACGGCTGTGTTTCATTTGCTACTTGATTCTAAGAGTGGAAAGTTACTAATGGAATGGCAGTGCTTAGTAGAAATACCTTTGCTTGTATTCCCACCATCCATCCACCAGAGAAAGAAAAACAAAGGTGTTGTAGGACATCTATCTCCACCGGTGTCAATAAATCAACCTGTAACAGTGAGCAGCTGAATAACCTGTGTAACTGAGCTGATCATAAATAAAGAGGCATTTCAAAATGAGATGGTTTCGAATGAAGGTCACTTGAGTGTTATTTGTTTTACTTGATGACATATTTATGAAGTGGAAAACAATTATAAGCCACAAGACAGACTTAAGACAACCCTTCTGCATGAACAAATAAAATATCACAAACCTAGAAGTCCACTTGTATTATTAAGCCTCTACCTTCTGACTGCGTTCTGTTACTTTAACATTACTTCACTCAAATGTCAGTTAGCCCACCACAGTTCAAAGGTTTACTGATTTTCTCAAAGTTTGTTTTTTTGCTTAATGTTTAACACAAAGAAAGAAAAAGAATTACGGCAGTGTAAGAATGTTAACTTAATATTCATCTACCGACACTCTCTGCTGACATTGTGAAGTCACAAGATGCCATGGGTGTAAATATATGTTTAAACTGAAATTATTCAGCCACAAAGGACACAAATTAACAAGGATGCATCCATGTGAAAATGCAAATATCACCAAGTTCGAAAATAACAAAGAACTGGAGTTTCAGGTGAGTTCTGAGATCAGAGCTGAACATAAAAACACACACAGCCGGTCAGTGTGTATGTTGTTTGCAGCTAACATCTGTACACTACATTACCTTAGCAGTTTGGGGCAAATATATCACAGACTGCACAAATAGTCCAATTAAATTTACATGGATAATGTATGGTGTTTTGTATGAATTCATCTTAGAGGCTGACAGAAGCCTGCAAAACAGATTTCCTAATAGACGGATGCAACTTAGCTGAGATGAAAGTTCAAATCCAGAGAAGAACAGTACCTTTGAGTTTCATATTTCTCATTGCACATTCAACGATTAAAGTATTAACTGCTACACTGTGTTCCTGGAATTGGAGAATGTAGATGTTTGGTGAGGCTTTTCGCTGCCTGTTCATCCTTGAGTGCATGATAAAAAAACAACAAATGAACAGCAGAGACAAGAACTGCCGCAAGCACAACGCTAAACCTTAGAAATTATGTTAGTTGGTGTAAGATTTAGGGTAGTCTAGTTAATTGTGTGTTGGCAGATTGTTTTTTACCACAGCGGGGATGGGACAGGTCTCAGTAGATGTTTAGCTGAGTCAGGCTTTGGGGAGTTTTCTATGGGGTCTGGGCCAAGGCCCAGGTGTGGGCTATTATTCTCCATCTGGACAACATAACCCCGGTCCCCTGAGCCCAACAGGAGGTGGGGCAGATGAAACCAGAACACGCAGTGCCCAAATTAGCTTTACGATGTAATATGTTGCCCCCCTATGGTTGCCATGAAACCATTTAAGCATCAAAGAATTTCTACCATCTCCTTTTTGTTTTATTTTTTTTCGCTGTTATTCCCATGTGATGTTAAGCAACATTTCAGCTACATTTACGTCATTATGAAGTCATCATTTACATCTTCTAACTTCCACACAAGATTTATGACTTTTGGCTGTCTTATTTCTGTTCAACAGAAACATATTTTTCATATTAAGATGCATTAATGCAGTCTAAACTGTTGAATTATGAAGGTTAGCAGCAGCTAATCTTGACAATCTGGCCATGCTCTCTTTAGATGAAATTATTCATCAAGAGTTACACCTCCAGATCACAAAGATATCTTTCCATGAAAACATGTCCTAAATATAGAACCAGACACGTTCAAGAAAAACACATTACTACATAAACATACTGCAATGACAATCCACCCTTTTGTTCCTGGGTTTTCATAAGGTATGTGCACACTTTCACACCCCTGTCACTCAAAGTGTCACTGACACACTTTGTCAAATACTCGCTCACAAACACACCTTTTCTAGGTGATTATCCTTGGGTTATTACAGCAGTCTAGACAGAGAGAAGACGGGGACTCTTGTGAATGCTCATTGTAGCACAGGCTCAGGTGTTAACAGCAGCTAAGCCAGAAATTTGGAGGGTAATCAGGGGTTATGTTTTTAAATTACATAATTGCTCACTGTCATTAGAACATGGACATATCTACAAACATGAAAGGGATGTCGTCATGTGACTGTTCTTTTCAAATGGAGGAAAGAAAAACAAATCACAGCAGCGACGTGTGGCATTTGAGCAGAGTGGAGCTGATGTGTGTCGTAGTGCGATGATAAAAGTGTTTGTATGAGACATAAATTATTTATCTGAATAAATCCAACAGACCTCTTACTAATTGGCTATTCCAACAATATAATGAGTCTGTCTGCTTTTCTGGAAACCATGCCACTTGGACTATAGCCTGAAACTAATAAGCTATTTGTTTGTGAAGCTTCAGCAGCAGTTACAGTATTGATGCACAATCCTGAAATATAATTACAGCCGATGACATAACTATTGAGTAATATCGGGGCTGCATCTTTTCACTAAAAGTGTCAGAGTTGCTGAAATAATGGTGTGCTTGTCTTTCTCTAACACTTTTGTTTGATGCCAAAATCACACATTTTCCAGACCTTTTTTGTTCATCTTTGGGCTCAATAAACCCCTGATGTTTCATGAGAGACATGATGTAAATGTACTGGTTGTGTATATTGCTACAAATGTACAATGTATTGCTAATTGCTGACCAATAATTCATGTTGAACTGTTGAACTCACTCCTCTTACTATTTTAAAAAAATCCAAAGGTATTTCATGTACATTTTCAGATCTACATCATATTCTGGGGGCTATACTGGAATATGTTTTAATGATTTAATGTTAAAAATGTATTTATCTTATACTGGCTCTTTTGCAGCCCTTCAGTTCTGAAATGAACCATTTTAGCTCCTGTCTCTTTAAGGCCACCCTCCCAATGACCCCACTATGTTCTGATCTGGTTAGCTTTTGGAAACTGCCTCTTGGCCGACTTCTGGCAGCTGGGGAGGCTATGTAACCAAACAGTACTAGTATGATTTTACATCTTTTGCTCATTCTTTAATCAAAATGAAAACTTCTCCAATACAAGCGTACAAGTTTGAGCCTGAATGAACAATCCATGAAACAATCAGATGTCATCATGAGGAGGAACTAGAAGTACCACTGCAAACAAAGCGTCCAGAGTTGACTTCCAAGCATCATTTTTACATATATCACCTCAATTTGATGTACTTTGACTATGTTTAACATAGACATCCATCATCATAATAGTACAAAAAGTACAGTAACAGAAAGAAATCACAAAAATCATGATATCTCCCCTTTAAGGTATTTTGGGATACAGAACAGTGTTATATAGTTGTCAGCCTGTAAAAACTTTTACAGTATACACAAACCCCTGCAATTAAATATAATTTGTTACTTTTCAAGCAGACCTCCAGCTGCTGTAAGCTGGTCCAAACATTTTTTAAATTTAAGACATGTATTTTTCTAATTAACTCTGTCACTGTGCTGACTTTTAATTAAAGTACAGAGACTTAAGAAGTATCTGTTGCGCAACATAATGACACTGCCATTGCTCATAAAAACTCTCTGACTGACAGTTATGAAAAAAGTTGCTTTTTTAAAAGGCTATTCTCATTAAAAACATGCCACTACCACACAGCTCTGTCTGGAAACACTGTTTTTGTTCCTAAATTCTTCTTGAAATTATACCAAAAAAAAAAAAAAAAGGCTTTCATGTATGCAACACCTTGTTAAATTCATGCAGGATCCAAGTCCTTTGAAAAGAGACATTGCATTACTCAGCGTCTCATTTATCAGAGCAGAACAGTTTGGAGTAAGACATTGCATTACTCAGCGTCTCATTTATCAGAGCAGAACAGTTTGGAGTACAAGCTCAATTAGGATGTGGGCATGTGTTTAATTGACAAGCTCTGAGCCAGAAAACTGACTGACTAATTGAAGCAGTGGAGCCTAAATTTATAAGCCCTAACCTAGTAAACACCAGAAGGAGGACACTCACACACCCACACATGGTCACAACATAACAGGAAAACCAACACTGTTATCTACAGTATATTACATGTTGGGCAGGTGTGCAGCTGATCAAAAAGAATAATGCGTTTACTCTTTGACAAGGCTACGCATGCTTGTGAAGCAGTGACCACTTAAGTGGGTTGTGTAACGCTTAAGGTTAAGTAGTGGAAGGAAACATGCCCACTGCCAAAAAACATTCAGGCATTTCTCCTGTAAGATGTTTTCCCGTGTTATTACTTACAGCAATTTAAAAAAAGAATTAAGGAAAGAAAACGTATTCGACTGGATATGAACTAAGAAGACATTTGCAATTACAGCTCCAATAGGAGGGAGTCATTGCAAGGTAAGTGAGCATTACATACACTGACACTAATCTGGGAACTATGCAGTGTGACCAAAGAGCTGTATTTGCAGCGATAGAGTTTCCATGCCTTGCTCAAGGGCTATGCACAGGCAGCAGCTAAAGAATGAAAGGCTTAAAGTTGCAATGCCATAGCGGATATTTGCCAATCAACAGCATTTAAAAAAAAAAAAAAAACTTTTCTAAACAGCCTAAACACTATTCTTTCCACTTAATTTCACTTTACAATGTTTTCTTTTGATTGTTTTAACAATGTAATATCCCATACAGACTTTGTCAATCATTGCTGTCAGTCTGAGTATAATTTGTATTTCATAGTCTGCAGTTCCTCCACAGGCAGGGATGAAAGCAGGATACTCTGGGCCCAATTAGTAAGGCGCCAGTTGTGTGACTAATGAAGAAAACAGTAATCCCTAAGTTTCTAAGTTTTTTAGTAAACAGTGATCCCCAATTAGCAATTAATGTAGTTTGGTTTTGTTTTTATCTAAATGCTACTTTTTAACTATGTAGTTTTATTTGTGTAACCAGCCATTCTGTTCATTCGGTTGCTATGCACATGTATTAGGAGTAATCAAAGCCAGTCGTCAAGACAGTAAATCGGACCAGTCACTCATTCTTAATATTCTCAGGTGGTGTTTTGTATCAGAGTTATATTTAATATTGTTGGCAATAGTAATTAAAGCTTGTCACTTTCATGCACATTGCTTATTTGACTTGGAGCTGGTGTAAAAATGTTGACAAGGTAACCAGAGTGTAAATAAAAACATCACTAGAACATTTTGTTTCACTACGAATTAAAAGAAAAATTGGTGTCCAAGAATGAATTACTTTTTATGCAATGACATATGCCCTGTCTTTTTCTAGAAACTATCCCACTACTCAAGGAAACCACACACTATGCCATGCAAGTTTTCTCTGGCAGGTTTTTACCACAGAAAGTTATCTTTAGCCCTTGTTGTTGAAATAAAACACAACATGTACTTGAGCAAGTTCCACTCAAATCATTTAAACTCCATATTCTGGTTTCTCTTGTTGATTTTATCGGAACATTTTTGAGCGCTCGGTGTGAAGTATGGTACAATATTCCAGTACGGAAGAAGGCAAAGTGTAAACACAAATGTGGGTGCCATGGAATGATTCAAGGGCTATTTTCAGTCTATGAATGGAGGAGATAGGAAGTGAGAAATAGTAAGAGGAATGTGATTGGTTTCGCTGGCACTTCAAAGGCAACATGGAACATTGGAGCAAAATGGAATATGTTCTTTGGTAGAAACAAATTATTATTGCAATTTACTATAAATACACAGCTCCGGGTGTTTTTGGCAGTCTGTAAGGAAACAAATCATTAAGAAATACTATCCCATCTGACCGCTCTTACATGAGAGACATTAAGAGTGTTTGTATTAATATTTCCTCAAATGGAAAAACTGAACGTTTTGCATTCAGTTTTCTATTTGTTTAAAACTGTGAATGATGAGTGAATTTAAAAGAATTATTTTATAAATAATCAGAGTCTTGTGTGTGTGTGTGTGTGTGGGGGACTTTGCACTTTTAGGCCCTTTTGACACCAATGTGTAGGAAAAGCAAGTAAGAAAGATTTCCTATTTGCACGTCTATTCACATAAGACACACAACACATGAGACCATTATTGTGCTTCTTTTGTTCACATTCAGTTTTTAGTATAACCTCAAATAACAAAGGAAATCCACTAAAGGCTGAAGCCATTCAGTGTGTGAGTTAACACGTTTTCCTTGTGTCTGCAAGGTTTCCTCCTTGTGTTTCCTCCCAAAGTCCAAAGATGGGTCTTGAGATGATCTGAAGGGAAATGAGTGTTCTGACAAGCATCCTCAATACCTCCCTTGCTGCATGTAAAGACTCACATACTGTATAAAAGAAGTGTTGCCTCTTTGATATTTGAGTTTTGATTTTTATAGACCCATGCCTTGTATTTGTGTATATTGAAATCTGAGGTTTTACCAGCAGGTCCCTCTGCTCCTGTGAACTCTGTGTATCTCCTCCATCTTTCTCATATGGCACAGTTTTACCGCTCTCTCTCTCTCTCTCTCTCTCTCTCTCTCTCTCTCTCTCTCTCTCTCTCTCTCTCTCTCTCTCTCTCTCTCTCTCTCTCTCTCTCTCTCTCTCTCTCTCTCTCTCTCTCTCTCTCTCTCTCTCTCTCTCTCTCTCTCTCTCTCTCTCTCTCTCTCTCTCTCTCTCTCTCTCTCTCTCTTTCCATTGAGTTAACCAATCAGTATGCCTTCAAGAAAAGAGAAACTTGGTGGAGATATGCCTTCAGGTAATGTCCATGCATCATTACACACATCAATTTTGTTGGAAACAATCACTTAACCGCTGCCACATGTGGGTTAGAATACATAAAAATATCTTTTCCAGCTTGCAGGATCCATAAACTGACTAGCATACTGTAAAACATTTTTTCGCTGATTCAGGTTTCCCTGCTGCCTTAAAAAAGTGAGTGGACTGAAGTTAAGTTGAATAATTAGGTCAAAGTTGTCTCATGTGTTGTGAACATTTAAAACCAATGAGCTAAGTTAACTGAATTTAAGATAAGTTAATTAAACTTTAGGGATAAAGTTGAATCAACAACTGTTCAATCCCATCAACAGACATCACGGTTAAATTTGCTTTACATTTAAACTTTCTCAGTTTGATTCAGTTCTTCATTTGTCAAAGAAGATGTCAAACTGTGTCTTTTCCTGTTGGACACACCTTGTACCAAAGTCTGATACTAACCTTCATACTGGTTTGCATTGACGTATGTATTTAAGACACACAGCACATTTCCATTGTCTATGTTTTCTTTTACAAAAAAAGGTCTCTGGTGAGATTTAAATACAGCTGCAATGATTAATTTAATAATTCATGGAAATACATTTTTTGTGATAATCAATTAATCTCAAGCAAATGTGCCAAACATTAGTTCCAGGTTTTGTGTGCTTTGTTGGTCTTTTGTTGATCTAACTTGTAGTAAGTTTAATATTTTTGGATTTTGACTGTGGTTTGGACAAAGCAAAGCATTCAATGACCTCACCATGTACTCTAGCTTACTGTAATTGGTGTTTTTTTTACTCTTTTCTGATGTTTTTCAGACCAAATGGATAAATTATAATTCAACAAAAAAAATTGGCAGATTAATTGATAATGATAATTATCATAAATTGGAGTTGTGCCTTTTGGGAAGTTTTCCAATATGCTGCTCATTTTTTAGACACTTTATGTGATGAGTTGAGTGAACTCTCATCATGACTTCAACTCATTGTTTCAAATTAAGACTTCACGTTTATATCTTATGTAAAAAGTCTGAAAATAGAACCTAGAAATGTCAAGATGAATGAACTTTAAATTAATAAAACATATACACTTACATTGAGTTAATGATGAAAGATTAGTCCATTCCACCAAATTCCTGTGTAATATTTTACAGTGTATATAAATAGACGACGTATGGTTTTACAGAGGTCTCTTCCCTGCAGGCGCTTCAACCAAACACTTACTCAAGCTAAAATGTAAAAAAAAATAAAGATAAAACTGTGATATTCATATTTACATTACTTTGGTTTGGGCTTAAAGATGATACTTGGTTGTGTAGAGCCTAAACCCGACTCACACGGGCAGCCCACCAACATCAATAAAAAAGGGAAGAATTGATGCAGGATATTATGTTGCGACCCACCCATAAAAGGTCCCTGACCCACTTTGGGTTGGCACCGACAGTTTTTGAAACAATGACATAAAACACAGGCGCACATGTTGAACTGGTGTAATCTATCACTGCAATTTAAGGAAATATAACCAGCACTGAGTTGAGCCTTGTGCCATATATACCTATCTATCGAATGAGCCATACTATAAATGTTTAGAAAACTTCGGCAAATAGAGAAACTTGAAAATATGTTTTTAAAGTAATTTCTGAAAATGTGATTCTGTTAATACAGGGGGGGAAAAAAGTTAGGAAGGAATTTTCATTGTAAAGTTATTGACAGTCTAAGGTCAGAACATTTTTTGTGGTCCACAAATGATTGACAGAGTTTCAGAGTGGAAATAATCCACATAAAACTGACAGCTGTCAAACTCAGTTACCTAATGTGAGTGATCCATTGGATTATACTGAGAACAATTTTCCAAGAGAATTGATTATCTTGTAATAGTTTGAGCGGAGTCCTTGAGGCCCTTCCAAATGTTTTAATGGTTTCACCCTTTGCTCTTTCACTTAGTTTTGAACCTGTAGTGATGAAATGTCAAATAATTCACATCACTACCACATCACTCTTGTTTTGTTTTTTTTAATTGCTGTCATGAGTGATTAATTTGTTCAGAAATCTTTGAGGAATAAACTCTGAAACACACACATACGCAAAACTGCACACATGTGTACAGTATGCACTCCAGTAGGTCAACGCAGCCATCGTCATTTGATAATGGAAGTTCCAGCCTCAAGTAAGGGCTTCCATCTGTTGTGACCAGAGAAAATATTATGATTAATTAATAACAAGATTGATTGTGCCAAATGTTCCCCGCGAGGTCAGTTCTTACATCCAGAAAAGAGATCCCATTGTAACTCTTCCAAGAAAGCACTGTAAAAGTGGATGACAGATGCAAGTTGAAGAAAATGGCCATGACTCAGACAGCTGTCATAAGGCATTGGTGAATATTATTTTTAATGTTTTCTAAACAACTGTCACAGACATGCTAAGTAAGTGCATGAATCCACATGGTGAAGCTCTGCAGGACCATGTGTGCCTTGGCTGCAGAGCGGAGCAGAGGTAAAAAGCTCACTTAGTGTAGATGGAAGGTCTTGAAAATGCTGTTTCTGTGATTCATTATTATGAATTTTTAATTACATTTTTTTTCTCAAGTGAATGCAACAGAATTGCACACAATATCTTTTGGGAGTTCATTCTATTGTGGGAACATTTTACATCATTTTTTATCTTTATTCTTCTACCTTTAGGGTTTGCAATTAAATGGTTGAACTTTTACTCACCTGTAAGGAAGTGACGTGCACAGTCGTCTATAAAAGCAATTAAATTTATATTATTAAAAAATTGGGCAGTCATCAGTTTATGCTATAAATCAATGGAGAGACCATTAATGATGAATGTCCCCAAATGAACCCCCGACTGAGAACTTAAGGTTCACAATTTAACATATAAATTACATAAAGTGACTGTATTTTTGCAGATGATCGCTGATGACATATGTTTGATGAATTAGGACAGTTTTTAAAGAGTGTCTTAATACAATACTCAGCTGCCATAAGTTGAAACTCTGTCCACTTAGCTTTCCATTACGAAGTTGAAGAAATGTCACTGTTCTTCCAAATGGTTTCCTCAGAAGTCCTTATACTGCAGATTTTTCTCATTGGTTGTAATTCATATAGCAGGACCCAGACCAAAATCAGCATTTTAACCATTTTGATCAAAAAGAAGAGTTACTGTATATGACATGAGCATGGTTGTATTTATATCAAAGCAAAGAGGCCAAAAAACATGCCTTGAGAAACTGTCAATACCCAAGAAACGATAAAAGTGCATAATTGTTTCTTTTGTTTGTTTTCACTTAATTTTGATTTCAGACCATCTGTTAAAAGCAAGCTCCCCAAAGTGGCCCCTAATCACCAAATATCTGAGAACCCCTTTTGACTGTCCACATGGGTTAGGTACAGCTACGCTTCTTTGGTTTTTAAAGAAAAAAAAAAGATGAAGAAGAAGAAGACGGTAAAATAGCAAATAAAATTGCAAGCACAGATTACTCTATTTGAGGCTTATTGTAATTTTCGGTTGTTTGTGAAGTTAAAAACATATTATTTCAGGTATCATTAAGGGCAACTACAATAAATGCAGGGTTAGTTTTCATAGAACACCACATATTTAGAAAGTCAGTTTTGCTTGGATACAGTAAAGTGACTCTCGGGATCTGAAGGTTTAGTGCGTGTATATGTTTTCATGGGTTTTCTTAAGCCAACGGCTAATGTAATCTTTTGATTTTGCATGATCATGGTTTGTGGCTATTTGGCAAGCAGAGCGCTTGAATAAGCAGTATTGTATTTATATAGCAAAGACTTTTAAAGCAAACACTTGATACTCAAATTCCTTTTAGGGCTTTTTTCAAATATGCATGGCTTATAGAGGAATTGGCCCAGAATATTGAAAACAAGCTTTTTTTGAGTAAGGAGAGGTAGAGACATTACTGACGGCACTGGTGATTAAACACAGAAGGTTTCCTTGAGAGCAGAAATGACTCATAATGTTGTCTGATATAGAAATGACCAGTCATACAAGACCCCTGCCTTAAATCAGTTTTACCCACATTGACTACAATTGTTTCATGAGATGTTTTCTTTCCCTGCAATATACCATTGATTGTACTAAGCATGTAAATTACTGATCTAAGGAGGCTTTAACCCATAAGCTCGCACCAGCGCCAGTGACATCATAGGCCAGACATTTAATGCACTTCAAACACTAGTCAGCATGCTCAGATGCCATATCAAAGAGCTTAATTTTTTGTGTATTTTTGAGCCTAATGCTTTGAGTCCGTCAAACTCAAACAGTGTTAGCAGCTGGTGGAGTTCTGCATTATCTGGACACACATTTAAGTGTGTCCTTATACTTAATTTAAGATATACCATATGCCCACCAACCACTGCACCAGTTATCAGTTGGCTTCTCTTGAGCTACAATTCACCACTAACTCATGTTGATGGTGAGTTACATTTTAGTCTCACTGCATTCAAGCACATGCTCTGCTGTGGCTCAAGTCTAGGAGGAAGTCATCTATTCGTTCCCGGCCTGCGTCAGTCTGTCCTTTCCACAGCTTTCCATCCTAGATTTATTAAGCCGTAAACACAGGTCAAGTCGACTTTCAGCACATCAAAGTCTTGTCCTTCTCCTGCCAAGTTGGACTGAGACGGGTCTTCCAAAGCTACAAAGGCACCGACTTCTATCCTGAGAGAGGAAGTGAAGCTGAATTTGACTCTATAAATGTAATCACGTCCATTGGCTCTCTCTGTGGGATACTTTGGCATTGCAGGTGGGTTGTGTTGCTGTGGAATGAGATTTCCATTCGTCAATTTCACCAGAACAGATCTTCTGGGACCTTCCAGACTCCTGTTTCTCATTCAAGAGCGCATTTGGTAGGAAGAAGTTCAAAACCTCTGTGTGTGTTCATACTATTTTTCTGGAAAGACTTGTTGCCAATACATGCACTGTACTGTACATTGTTTAACTTAGAGTAGCAAAAGGACCATACTGTTAACTTTTCATGAGCCGAAACTCTTGGTTGTAGTCCCTCTGCTCTGTTTAATCAATCTTAGCATAAAATTCTTTATACCACTTCCCTTTGACCTGACCATGCTTATGGTAAAAGGCTTTAAGAAATTAGAAAGCATAGCCAAATTAATTTATTTTAACATTGCCACTTATAGGCAACATGCCAGGGGATTTATGCATATGCCCAATGCATATATGCACAGTTCTTGTTTGCATTTTGCAATGTCCAGAAATATGAAATACCCTTTGCTTACAAAAAACAACAACTGAGATATCAGATTCGATGAAGAGAAAATAGAAGCTGAAGACGGGTGAGGGGGGGGTTACAAAACAGATAGAAAAGGACAACAAGAGACAATAGGAGCGCTTTGGTTACCGAGTGGTTAACCGCACATACCATATAATCGCAATGTCCCTGGTTCGACTCCAGCAAAGGGACCTTTGTTGCATGTCATTCCTCTCTCTCTTCCCGTTTCCTTTTGGCCTCTATGCCATCTACTATCAAAGAAACTGCCAAAAACGGACAAAAATGGACAATAAAGATAAAAAGAAACATTTTCTCTTATGGAGTTATGTGCAAAAATGTTTCATAAATGGCCACACGGTGTAGCCAGCTGCATTGAACACTACTACATTTTTCCTTGGCATAAAAAAATCAAATGTATTTTATTAATAGTGTATTTTTAACTCACATTGGCACGATAGCTCAAGGGGCGACAATGTCAGTCTGTTGGATGGTCGGTCCCCCACTTGGGTCCAGAACAAAATATTGTGTGATATCATGGTAATACTCCTCCTTTAATCAGCATGTTAGCATTGTCAATTTGAGCATGCTGTTGTTAGCATTTGCTCAAAGCACTATGCCTAAGTGCCTCACAGAGCCGCTATCTGCATCTACTGAGATATCCTGCTGATTAATAGACAAACAAACAGACAAACAGAGCCACAAATACAGCCTTTTTGGGAGAGTTAATACAGAATCTGCTTTCATTTTCAAGATTTGCCTTTTGATGAAACCCAGCACCACTTCTTATGACTTTCCTCCTCAGCCATTGCCATATTGAACAGGAAACTATTGAGACGCTACAAAGCCATGCTGAAGTCATGAAGGCTCAGCTCAGTTTGATTTTCAATAAAAGCTAAGTCAGAAAGTGTCAAACAATGAACTAAAGAACCACATTTAGTCTTTTGTGTGTTTCCACCATGTTTTGCCATCACTTTGACTTGGTGCAATACCAAACCCCAGTTAAACAACTACTCTGCATGGCCTTCATGGCTACGTCTCTGCGGCTTTCCGTGGCCTTAAAAGTATTTCTCTGTGAGATTTAGCAACTGAAACAAAGAATGAAAATGATTTAAAATGAAATGACAGGGAGTGATCAATCCAAGTATTGTATATGTTAGAAACACAAATCCTTTTATTAAGGCTGAAGAAAGAGATGTGGTTTCTTTTGTATTTTGGCTTCTTTGATCGTGATATCTTGGTATAATTCAAAACATTCATATTCCAAGGTCCACCTTACTATGTGTGACATCTAGAAAATAATCCTGTCTTTACAGTATAGCAGTTTGGCTTACTGATATATAATATATATAACATGTTCTGAATCACTTAAAACAAAAGTCAAAGACCTGAATTCATTGTGGACTGATGATTTTTCTTTTGTGGAGTCAATACTACAAGTACTGTATGTGTGCATGTAAGTGCACGGACATCATACTGTTGTGCAAAGGTGGAGGCAGGTGGAACCTTGATCTAAGTTTGTCCTAAGGTGAATAATGAGTGTTTTCTGTGAAGCTGTAAAGTTCTATCAGCAAGTAAAACACAGAAAGAGAAAAAAAAGAGATGCTAATCTAGAAATAAAGCTCTTCAGAAATCCTCTTTTCATCTTCACGATGGAACATCGGACCCGGAGCGTGGCCTGCAGTTCTCATCCTTAATGGATTGAGATAATGGCTGGACAAATTGTTCCCAGGCACTGTCTTCACTCTGCCCCACTGAGTTCAGGGATCCGGGGAGTAAAATAATCCGATTTTTCCTTCCTTTATCTCCCAGACTCCAGAGAAGAAGCGAGGGGGCTTTGAAATGCCATGTCTACTTGTCACGACCCCTTTTGTGTACCCTCCGCCCATCCGTGGACCAGGCTTTAGACGCCATCCCTTTTCCAAGGGCTCACTGTCACGGCCTCAAATAAACCTGCTGGAAGTGCCAGCCCTGTTTTCCATTTTCCTGTCTTTCTTTTTTTTCCTCTTTCTTTCTTCCCCAGTGTTTATCAGACTCTGGCCTCTCCCAAAATGAGGAGTCTCTCATGGTTAAGTGGTAGAGTTCATGCCGAGGTTCGTGGAAATTCACCAGGTCTCTTACAAACTGTTGTGGTGAGAAAAAGCTTGAGTCTGATCACCGGGATGTGAGCCACGCCAGGCTCCCCTGTGTCAGCAATGAGTATACAATGCGTAATAAGCACTTCTGCTGCGTGCTAAGTTGGTCCGGTCATGACATCCTTAAGCCGAGGGCCGTGCCAGCTCTCCTGTTACAAAGACAAATTGTGCATGCGGAATTTCCTGGAGAGGCTCCGAGACTCCAAAAAACGCTCCCCCAGTCTTACCGCCAGGCTCTCTGCGGGGACTTGCACTTGGGAGATTTAGTGCCATAATTTAGTCCTTGCTCTTATCTCATCCAGAGGGAAATCCTATCAAACACTTCCTAAGCCACCTGATTAGCTCAGAGATATGTTTTCATGAGGAATATTCAAGGCTGATGTTGGGGCAGCTTCAGGGAACGATGGCCGTTTGCAAGAATCTGTAACGATAAGATAGAGCCCCACCCTGGCAACCAGCAGTCAAAACAGAGTGAGACAACTTTGAAAGAATTTTGGTCTCTGTTGCGATCTCTGTTTTAACTAGCAACAGGTGAATCCTGAGTAATTGGTTCATGGTGTGTGAACTGAAGCGCTATTTGTTGGGTGATGTTCCATCACAGCAGCAAAATGAAAATATGTATGAGAATTCCCTCACATACAATGTTATTGAGATACAAACCTCTGCTTATTTTCAGGATTATGTTATTATAATACACTTATCCTAATCTGTGCTCAGTGACATGCAGGTGAAGGCTCACTGATGTAAAAAGACAGGACGTGGGGAAAAAAGCATTGCAAATGAAATAAAAAAGTTTTGCCTCCAAAAGGATTGCCTCCATTTCCCTCTGACAATCTATGTTGGAAAAACCTAAACTCTGCCACAATTATTCATTCTTGTTTGTTAGGTTTGTTGAGGTCTTTAAATGTACACTAAAATAGCTCATGATATTTTATTATTCTAATAAAACAGTGAACCCCAGAGGGGTGACAGGAAGCTAAAGTTGTTTTTACCCTGAATTATGTGGTATTGGGGGAAAAAACTCCTGTCACCCATCTGTTCCAAAACATGTTTATTTAATATGTTTTTTGAATTTGTACAAAAATGTATTAGTCAGTGGCAGCAGCCTGCAAGTTTGGCTGTCATGGGCAGCTGCCAGGTGTGTCTATGCTACCATCTGAAAATGAAATTTGACAGCTGAACAAATGCTATCCTGGAGCAACCACAGATTGTGTGCCTTCCTCACTTCATGGCAATTTATTCTATTTCACTTCCTCTGCACAGGTTTCTTTCATTAGAAAGAATAAATCTAACAAACCCTGAAAAGCATACCTAATAAAGTACTTTTGGATTCAATTATTTGGGTTTCAAACATGATATGCAGCGCTTCTCAGGTAGAGAGGAGAAAAGTACCTTGAAATTTGATGGTCCACACACATGGGTTTTATGTCTGGCAAGGGTTTTCAAAAAGAAATTCAATGACATGCAACATGACGCATCATGCATACTACCTCACTGCTTGAACTGTGATGTATCCCTCTGGTCCCCAAAATGAGCTTACTCATATTGTGGACTCGGTGAGTCAAGAGGGAATCAAGTAAATGACCCGTGGATAAAGTACATCACGTCATTCCTCCAGCCTCAGACCATCAATCTTATAGTCCAGTGACAGAATCCTGTTTTTTTGCAGAAGATCTGCTTCAAATGGTAATTGGAAAGGATATTTTCTGTTTTGTTTCAATGTGTGACTGTTACCACTTCTGGCTCTACGGGTAAAGTCCTGTCCAATAATAAGCACATAAAATCTGATGTGTAATCTGACAAACATATATTGCCTTTAGTAAAGTCTTGAAGGAAAATAAATCCTCTACACAAGGTGTGCACTGTTCACATAGATGAATGTACATCTTCATTCTTCCAGTTCTGCATCATTCATCTCGATCGGCTATGGTCCCCTGATCACAGTGTAGCTCATATGTTTCAGGGCGTGATGGGCTGGCTGCCTCTCACACATGGTGGTATGAGCTATTCATCCCACATCTGATACTGTGGGTGGTCCTTATCGCTCTGAAACGTGATCAAGACCCTTTGTAATTTCGAACTCATTGAGAGATGCCTTATGTGTTGGCCCACAACTGTCTTTACCTCCTTTTAAACTTGCCTCCAACCTTCCCTTGCCTTATAAATCAAGAGCTAAGGGGAAAACTGACAAAGCTAAAGCTTTACTTGTCACAGAGGCTCTCCAAGCTACATGTAATTACTTTGTGTCAAGTTGTCAGGCAATTACACACATGTAAACACTTACCAAATTAGTTACATTTTGGCTTACCAAAATGTTTCTCTGCAAATGACATCTGCTTAGACCCAGACCCTAATTTCTCAAAGGGAAAAATCAAACTTAAACACTTGAAACTAAACAGAAATGCATTTGTTTTTGTGTTTATTCCTAAGTGACCTCATTTCATGTTACCAGATCAGCCACAATGTAGCGTAATACGACAAATATTTAAACCCAAAGTACAGAATGTCAGGTTTTAGTGTCTATATAGCCGCTACCATTGGCTTCTTCATAATCTCCCTAATCTCTTTCTTACTGACATCTGACACCCATACTGGGATGAATCCTCTACAGAACAGGAGGATATGCTTATTTCGTCATTGACAGCACACTTTGTACTACATCAACACATCATTCTCATTCCTCAGCTGGCGGGGACAACTAGCACTGATGCTACTGCTGTCTCCACCAGCACATTACGAGCTGGTGGAGACAGCAAAGTAAGCTTTACTTTGGATATTTCATACTCGGTAAATGTTTGCTACTGAGTATATATTTGTTTATTCTACAGTAACTGTGATAAAACAACACAAAAAAACAAATTGATGAATTGATTATATTTTGGATTTCTTGAAAAGTAACACATATATAGTCACACTTTCAATATTCAGTGAACCTAATATCCAATGTTTATGAATTATCATTATGTACAAATGCAATACAAACTGGTGGAATGTGGGAAACCACCTACTCACAAAGAGGTAGTCATGCATGTTGATGTAAAGTGGAAATGAACTCATAGTCAGTGATTGACAATGTGTGAGTTTATCTACTTAAATTGTTCATTTAACAAGATCCCCACTTTTCGCATCGTTTATTCACTTAAATCCTTCTGTCACTTATGGGCCACACCTTAGAGGAAAAGGAATGGATGAAACTGGTGGTGGAGCTGCATCAGATACCTGTGGATATTGTGACTCCATTATGATTTTTGTAAGTAGATATAGATAGATATTCATTTGTAAAATGTGTTGTCATAAATGGAAAGAGTAAACCGTAAATAGAAGAGTAAAAAAATAGCCGTGATCAGCATTATTGTAAATAAGCAAAAAGTGAGTTGGAGCATCAATAGAACTGAAAACCTGTGTGGAGTCAGGAATACTGGGTGTCAAAGGACGCCTCTGTATCGACAGAACAAAAACAAATGACAAACCATTAATGTTGAAGCTGAGGTGATGAGGCAGGTACTCTCTTGTGTTGTTGTGTCTGTCAATTCCTACTTCTCCATCTAGTCCAGCCAAACAACCCACAATGCTTTCTTGACCCTTGAACCATCTTTGTAGGTTGAGTCTGGGCACAAAACTGGATTATCTCCTATAATCAGTGTCATGGTGGCAAGTGTGACAACATGTATTGGATTGGGCACGTTTGTTAATGCTCTTTTGTCTCCCATCCTTCTGTATCTAACCTTAAATAATTGCTATTGAAGACTACTCTTTAAATTATGCGTATTTCAAATTGTTGGATTTTGTATAAGGTGAGTTTAAAAATAATTTCAGCTTTGTTGGATGTGTACTACAAGCATTGTTATAGACTCCTAGAGGTCAGTTGTAGAAGCACTGTCACATTGTATGTAGCTGCACCTGTTGCACTTTCAACCCATGCTTCTTATTCTGCATGCAACTTAGTATGCTCCTTCTCCTTGTGCTGATGCTGGCCTTTTGCAGTCCTAACTTTTCATCCATCCTAATTTTCTTTTCTGTTTTAGCTTATCTAACTCTCTTCAGCTTCAGCTCTCCTGTTTTCCTAAACAAACCTCCCCTCTTCGGTTGTTTTCAAATATAGGGGACATATATGGCTATGTCACCAGTTCTGCTCACTGTGTTCCTTTCTGTATTTTCTTCTTTCCTTGTTTGCCCCTCTTCTTCTTCTATTCCCTCCCTCTCCTACTTCTTTTTTTTTTTTTGGCAATATCATGCAGCAAACCCGTCATCACGGGCTGCTCTCGCCAATCATGACCTGCAATTGGAAATGGATATCCAAATAAAACACAACCTATCATCTTTACATTGTGGCTAATAGGAGTATTGGTGGGGTGTTTCCAATAACACAAGCACAGCTCTGAGTAGCCGCACAAGTTCACTGGGAGGTCGGAGAGACCGCATAGGGAAGGGAGGGGATGAGCAGCACAGAGAAGCAGAGAGCAAAAAAGAGAAAGAGAGAAAAAGTTAGAGGGGGGTAGACAGAAGGACACATATACTCAGCTACATCTTCAAAAGCTGGAGATAATTCTGTAAGTGGTGGTAAGAGCGGCTGGCACGAACCTTATAACCGCAATTTAACACCAAGGAAACACAGTTCATGGACCTCTGTGTCAATGACCACTCTGCTGTAACTGAGAAGCTCCAGAGCAGCTTTGTAATACTTACCCAGCAGAAACATGCTATGTTTATCATTAATAACACAAATTGTTTTGTGGGAATTCAGCATAATCAGTCCAGAGTGCAAGCAAAGGTTTTTCTCTGACATTGAAGTTTAAAGGCCATGCACTTCAGATATTTTTCAAGCCCATCTTCATACAATACTCACATGCTGTATCTTAGTTGAAAGAGTCACTGTAATCTTTCTTCCTGTTCATGCTGTCCATGAAGTTAAAGCATCTGTACTGTAAGAGATAGTGGATACAATGGATATTTGTTGGATAGTATTCAGCTGCAGAGTTAGTCTAATCAAATTTGTATTGTCTGTCTTGTAGGTTTGTTGCAGTGTCCTTTTCTAGGAATTAACTTACATGTGACTAGTTGGATATATCCTTCAGCTGCAGCTCAGCAAGGCAACACTGTCTAGTCTTTGGAAACAGAGAAAGGAAAAAAAGACGATAGATTTGGAAGATAACCTACCAACTTGATTTATTCCCACTGCTGAAGCCTTATACAGCAGCTCCAGTGGAACATTAACATGTGTTTTTGCAGAGAACAAGAGCTGTCTTCCACTCTCTGAAGGTGCTCCACACCAGAAAGTGGTACATTTATTTAATTTGCCCTGAGTGAATCCACTGATTGCTGTGATTAAATCATTTTTTGATTGTTACATGAGTAAAGAAGGAATAATTACAGTGACCAATCTAACTATAAAACAAGGAATATCTGTCTATCTGTCTGTCTGTATGTCCTTCACATATCTATATAACTGTTCATCAGATCTACTTCATATCTGACAGATGTATTGCTGGGGATTCAGGAAAGTTCAGTGTTGATTGTGATTAATGAATGAGTTCTCGAGAAATATATACAAAAGTACCTCATGAGCAACATTAATTTGCTTCTTCTTCTGTCTCTGGAGTCAATGAGTGAAAATACAGACAGCGCCACTCTCCAGCCCACATTGTGGTCAGAAGTGGTATTACATCTGTAGTTTAAAAGACTCAAGTTCAACTGTTGAACTTTAAACCGTGATCAAAACTTGGCACGTAGGTTCAAGACTTACTGCAGGATGTCTCAGATACCTTTTGAACAGGCACTACTGTTCATCTAACTAAAAAGCAAGTTTAAACATTTTTAATATTAATAAACGTTAAATAAACAAATGAACAGCGACCAGCTCAACTCCGTGTCGGAATGCAGCAGGGGCTATTTGACATAAACAGCGTCACATCACAGTGGGGCGGGGCTTCAGGGCTCTGACTCAACTTCACACTTGGCGGGTGTACTGCAGACGACCCGGGGAAGTGCAGTGTTGAGTGTGAAGTTGTTTGGACACGCGTCATGTTTAATTAACTTTGAATAAACAGCTCAGCTCCGTGTCTGGGTGCAGTGAGGGTTGCTTGATACGAACGCCGTCACATCACAGCGTAGTGGGGCTACTGGGCTCTCGCTTGTTGAGTGGGACAAAGGTACGCGCCCCGCTTAGTTAAACTACCCGAGAGAGCATATGAGCATACGCAGGAGATAAAAACAGAGGCGGAGGCAGTAAAACTAGCAAACACTTTGGCAGCAGAATCAACCGAGGGAAGGCTGTAGACTGCTTCTTTAACCTCAGTTAAGTTACACTGGTGAAGTTTTTGTCTGGATATAAACCATTTAATTTATTAATTCAATATTATTTGTGAATTGATACTTATAATAAGCAATTGGCCACGTTTTGAATGGGCACTGCACTATTTCTTTCAAAATTTCAAGCAGGTTTAGCTACTTATGGTTTGGAATTTAAAGGTTCAAATGTGACCATTTACACTTTATCCATACTGTATGTGTGTGTGTGTGTGTGTGTGTGTGTGTGTGTGTGTGTGTGTGTGTGTGTGTGTGTGTGTGTGGGAGTGAGAGCGAAAGACAAAGAGAGAGACATGGTGACATTGTGACATGTTTTAACCAAGTACTGATCAGAGACTATTAAGTTACCTGTGTCTTTTCACTGAAAGACAGATTCTCTCTGTCTGTTGCTGTGATGGAGGGTGCCTGTTTGTTTTTGAGAGTGCGTCGCCCGTATGGCTGTCTTCCCACTCATGCAGGTAGCCCTGAGGGAGAGAGAATGGAGCTCTTTGACAGGAGTGGAGGGGGAAGAAGGGGGTTACATTGCAACCACCATCTACTCTCTCTGCCCTGGCTCATTCTGTAATGAAATGGCCTGTGTCATGGAGGCCTTGTCCAAACAATGGGCCTATTCAACCTGGAGAGGAGTCTCTGTCAGGACTAGGCTGAATACGATACCTCTGATTCAGGGCTGCGGTCCCTGTTTCTTTCGATCTTACTATTTTTTACTCTCTCTACTGTAGCTTTTACCCCATCTTCCTCTCTCTCTTTCAGTTTTTCACTCTAATTCTTTTCTTTCTATCTCTCTTCTTTTCTATTTTTCTGCTTGCTGGGATTTCCGCCTAGAGAAACAAATATGTAAAAAGGTTACACAAGAAGATCTCAAAACACTGTCTTCTCTCATTTATGGCTTACCACAAATTAGTTTGCACATGTCCAGGTAAACATCATCCCAGTTTCCAGTAAGGCCATTTTGATTTACATATTTGTATTATAATTCATGTTATTAAAAAGGTATTTGGTTTCTCATTTGTTTTGAACTCTTTGGGTGTTGAATTGTTTTCAGTTTCCTGAAATTTCCCAGACCAAATTATAGCTATTATGCACTTTTGCTTTTTTAGTTTTTAAACTAGCTTTAAAGGGACTGAGTCATACCACTTGAAGAGAAATTTGTAGATGGACTGAGGTGCAATTCTTCAGCGATGAATAGTGCAAGATTGAATGATATTTCTGGAATGTCTAAAGGTTTAGCACACTCACCTTCTGTCTTTGTCATCATTTTCTTTAATGACAGTTTGAAATGATGGCCAGTTTGATTTTCACTTTTTACGTCTCTGACTTACTCACCACTATTTCTATATGGAAGCCCATTTATGCCACTTGCAAAAGAAAATGCAACACATTATCAAAAGCAAGCAATTATTTAAAGTACATGGTGGGATTTTTTGACAAAGTTATGTATACATTCACTGTTTCCCACCAAAACGCAGCATGTGTATCCTTGAGGCTAACAAACAAATATTGAATGCGTTTCGTTCCGCATCTGTAGAGCCTGTTCATTTTGGTTGGTGCCTTTCTACATTTCTTGGCTTGTTACTGCCCCCAACTGTTCAATGGAGCAGTGTGAAACCATCTATATGTGTTGACTCTCATACTGTATATATAGGGTAGTTTCTCTGATCTGTCTTTCTTTTCATTTCATGTGTGTGTGTGTGTGTGTGTGTGTGTGTGTGTGTGTGAGAGAGCTTTCAGATATGGGTGCCCTTGCCAAGTGGGGTTGCATTCAAAAAAACCCTCAATTACACAGTCAGGCTCCTGGAGACACTCTGGCTATTTGTTTGGAGAGTTTTATCAGCATGTCAGATGGCCATGAAATGGACTCCTAATTAAATGGCAGCGCTTGGCTTGCTGTGCACGGTTTTTGTAAACAGTTAAGAATAAGCAGCCATAAAGTCCTCGAAAGACGGGGATTGAAAGCTGTTAATACGTGGGATAACTTTAGTCAGCTTATATTGGCCTGCTTAAGGTTGTGACTTTTACTTCTAATTTTAGGAAATGCTATGTTTGTAAGTAGGTTGTTATAGTGAAGAAAGGGAAACGTCCAATTAAAGCGAGAAATACAGACTGTAAGTTAACATTTTGTCTAGACTAATAAAGATTTAGTCACCTAATCATGGTGAACCACACCGTCTTTTTTTGCTGCACTGCATAGAAAGGAATGCCTTGTGTTGTATGAATAAAATGAGTTAGAAGTGTACATCGTGTCCATGTTTGCTAGCTAGCAGTCTTCTTTTGCTCTGCCTCTGTTGGCGCACTTGTACATTTCTTGGCTCGTTACTGCCACCAACTGTTGTTCAATGGAACAGTGTGAAAACATTGGTAAGATTGTGTTTATCATATCATCCGTGTGCATGCACCTCGCCAGTAAGCTCTTGTGTGTGTGTGTTGCCTGAGGAAGCACGCCAAGCTTGAAACTCACTGCAGTCCAGGGTGGCTGCTGATCCAGTAGCTTTTTCTGTGTACCTCATGCCATTTATTCCTCTATTCATGCACATGTTGAGCATATTAAATTCTGTCACTTTTTTGCATGCAATGGCTCTCTACCATTTGTCTGAGCAAGAGATACTTGGGACCACCCTTAAAAGCACCGCTCTTTAGTGTTAGTTGTGGTGGAAAAGTCCACAGGGCACCTTTGAGCGTTTTTTCCCTCATTATTATGACATATTGAGTATAATTCGATTAACAGTCCACCTTAGCAACTATGTGGCAGATCAACGTTTGACAATCACAGTATCCAGCCCATGTCTAAGGTCATGGCAGAAGACCCTGAGAGTTTTTCCAGACAATGGTTAAATTCATGACTTTAACAGTTAAAAGAAAACTTTGGCTAACACTTATCCCACGTCAGAGGACATTTGGAGATTGAGTTTCTTCCACAAACATGGTGCACAAACCTCCAATGAGAAAAACAGAAGCAGAAACTAAAGTTCACAAAATTGAATCAGCTGGGTGCTCTGTATACTCCATTGGATCCTGTAGATTCTAGCAAAATGTATAAATGTATACATGTTGACTCACATATATAAAGAGTAGTTTCTCTGACCTCTGTCTTTCTTCCCATGTGAATGCATGTGTGTGTGTGTGTGTGTGTGTGTGTGTGTGTGTGTGTGTGTGTGTGTGTGTGTGTGTGTATGAGCGAGAGAGAAAGAGAGAGAGAGAGAGCTTTCAGATATGGGTGCCCTTGCCAAGTGGGGTTGCATTCAAAAAACCCTCAATTACACAGTCAGGCTCCTGGAGACACTCTGGCTATTTGTTTGGAGAGTTTTATCAGCATGTCAGACGGCCATGAAATGGACTCCTAATTAAATGGCAGTGCTTGGCTTGCTGTGCACCACTTTTGTAAAAAGTTGAGAATAAGCAGCCATAAAGTCCTCGAAAGACGGGGATTGAAAGCTGTTAATACGTGGCTGTAGGATAACTTTAGTCAGCTTATATTAGCCTACTTAAATTGGTGATTTTTACTTACTAATTTTAGGAAATGCTGTTTGTGAGTAGATTCTTATATTGAAGAAGGGGAAACATCCAATTAGAATGAAAAAATAGAGTTCTTACAGTAAGTTAACATTTTGTCCACAGTATAAAGATCAAGTCACCTAATCATGGTGAACCGCACCGTCTTTTTTGCTGCATTGCACAGAAAGGAATGCCTTGTGTTGTATGAATAAAATGAGCTTGAGGTAAATTGTTAAAACCGCTTCCTAATCTCCAAGTCAAGGATACCATTGTATATCTGCTGCAGTTGGTGTAATGCAAAACCTGGATTGCCATGAACATGATAGAGCTCTTTAACAGGGTTAAACACATAGCGCAAAGATACAGCGAGCTGCAACAGCGCAATCTGATCCCAAATTGTACGGAGAAAGGTCAACTGTGCACCTGTCATTATGGAGAAGGGTGGTGGTAGGGTGACCAATGCAACTCCATCCCCTCCGTGCATCAAAACCCATCTATCAGCAGATATTATCTCAAATGACAATCTGAGGTAAATGGGCTTGACAAAAAATAATGGATTACTGGATTAGTACACAGCACCAATAGTGTTCTCAAGAGGGCAGTGATAGCTTTAAAATACATTTACAGTATGGCTGACCCTATGGGAGACTTACGAGGAAAATATTACTTGGTTCACTGTCATACGGGCCTTCTCTGCTTCCTATTACTGCAAGTGCAACATTCACATTAGCTCATAAAGCCTACCTTGGCTAAAGCAATTCATTACATTTTCCAACGTGATTTTTTTTAACAACCACTAAAAAAATCAAAACAGATCAGCTGAGGACGTTTCTGCAAAACCCCACATTACCCTCAATCAACAATGCCTTACAAATCTTTCTTCACAATAGTTTTTCATGTCAAGGAGCGATCATGGTCATGGCAAATTAATTATGGTTAATGTAGGGTTAGGCTAAGGGAAAGATCTGCTTCCTGTTAATAATAAGGAAAATCTTATTTGCAGGTCTGTGAGAGCATGCAAACTCCAGTCTTAAGAATTAAAGTCAGAAATGTTACATATTCATCCATCACTCATATAGGGCACATTACTTCCTCAGTGTGGAATCATCCAATATAATGTAATTCAACTTTTTTACTTGAGAGTATTTTATTATTCTTGAAGAAATTGTTTAGCAGTAAGTAAGTTTTCTGCCAACAAGAAATATTTTATTTTAACCACTAAATTCTTGAATTTATTGGGATGAGTTAACTGCCTCATCATTTATGATGTACCCCATAACACTGCATCACGGGAGGTGAAAGCATTCCAGAGTTATGGATTAAAAAATATGAGATTTACAGTAAACCATGTGCTGACAGGAATGTATTTGTTTCTCCTTATTATTGTTATTTCCCAGAATTCCTCAAGGTTTTTGCTGATCATGGGTCTGTATGTTTAGAAACCCCTTTTTAGTGCAAACACTTTTGGTTTTGTTTGTAGACAGTTTTGTTTCTGGTAACAACATTCCCCTCATTGAGCAACAATTCCTTATGCCAGCAGTTATGGCTCCAGGGAGGAAGACAAATTGACACCAGCACAACAGCTCATTAAGCTTGTCACTTCAATTACAGACATAAAATTATAAAGATGATGAGAGATCATGTTCATACAAGCCACACATGTGATCATTATATTTCACAACTTTTGTTCTGAATAAAAACCACAACAACCAATTTAAACCGAAAGTAATATTTCTCTCTTTCAAATTGCCAACTATTCAATGTTATATCCTCTATATATTACATGGTGGCCTGCATTACATTAAGACATTTTTAAAAATGTTGAAAATGTCCTGAAAAATATTATTAAAAGTCAATATGAAATCAATGCACATTGACATCACAGTGTCTGGGTAGCCCACGAGTTCCTGGTCTCCTAAAGGACTCAATGGTAGCACTCTGGGGATCTTCGCCCTAGTGAAGGATTCCAGGTGCATTGAGGTTAAGTTACACTGCAGCTGCCCAGCTGAAAAAACACAAGCTAATACAAATGGCCAGAGAGGAGCTCTTAGTTGACTATTGTCTCCTGGCTTACCTTCTGTCAAGTCAGTTTATGCAGTGTATTGATGCATATACCACAAGTACAAGTCTGTACTGCATAGGCACGCTAAAGCATGAGTAACATTCATGACTTATCTACAATAGTTTGTCACTAAATAACACAAATGACACAAAAGGTCAGTTACTACTTTTTAATGCATTTTTCATGTTTCACATTTGGATTATGGTTGATCTTAATGACTGTCATTCATTTCATTTTGAAAGTGATCATCTATGCTAAAAAAGTAACAATACAAGATTGTGCTCATGCAATAACTGAGGAGATACCTATACAATGAGTTTGCTATGTGCCACTAGAAATGTGCTACATCACGTGTTAATCCCTTGCAAACACTACCCAGGCAAGAATAGTATGCAGACTTCAAGATATTGCAATATCCCTGCAGGTGTGGATTCAGGTGTGCTCAATGTTTAATCACTGTCTAAACAGCAATACGCAATAAAATAAAAAAAAAACGTTTATGGGAAGTGCGTAATGTTTTACCTCGATGAACCCTCTGACCTCGGGCTTAGAAATAGCTGATTTGCTGATCCAACGCAATACTGGTTTCATTTGAAAGTCAGTCAGCAGTCTTCACTGAGTCATGCATGCATGTGAGCGCACACGTATACACCCATGGATGCACACTGACTTAAACAGACACACACGTATTCAAACAAGAGAGCTTAGGGGAGATTTGTGATCTTGTAAAAACACATCGAGAGACGAATAGCTCAGTCTAGTTGCACTTGTCAAACATCACCTGCAGCATGGGACTTTCAAGTTTTGCAGGCAAGAGAGAAACGGAGAGCGAGACAAAGAGAGAGAGAGAGAGAGAGAGAGAGAGAGAGAGAGAGAGAGAGAGACAGAGAGAGAGTGACTGTCAATATTAGGCAGGCATTAACAAGTTGTGATGTAGTGCTTTCCTGGCAGAGTGGGGTGAATATTGTATGAAGCTCTTGGGTAGAGATTATACATGTCAAAACATTTGTAAGTGAGGTTTTTAATAATTAGAAGCTTTCTGTGAGGGTCACTTCAAAATACATGACCGTTGTTTATTTTTAATGCGAGTTATTATCCTCCAAACCATGAGTGCATGTTATTGGTATCACAATCCAATAGGTATCCAGTCTCAAAAATCTGGCTGTGTCCAATGCTTAGGTAAATATTTAACATTTAAACTGGGTTGAGGATTTTGTCCAAAGATTTTTTTTTTTTTTTTTTACACACACAAACAATAGGAGACTTTGGAAAGTGGACAGAGTTTGCTTATCTTTTATCTTTCCCCGTCAGATTTCGTCATTGCAAAGCAGCAGATATCCATCTCACGATATAAAAACACCTCTGATAGATTGGTGCCTTTATCTTGGAGTATATTCCAAACTCATCACATAAAGCTGGTTTGGCACTGACATAATCCTGTCTGTCCCCAGGTGAGAGAGAATACACCAGCTTAAAGCCGCTGTTGGGACAGGCGCCAACAAAACGTCCATCTTTATTTCGAAGGGCTGGCTTCTGCCTCTTGGCGTGCACGCTCACTCTGTGACTGACAATATGAATTCAGCCAAGTAACAGCCCGAGGCACATTGTAACTATAGCCGTGTAGTGATTTGCGCCATACCCAACATATTAATCTTCCTCTGCTCTTTTCCTAAATGTCTCCCTCTTACAGGCTCACACCCACACATATACCACAAACACAAGCGCTGCATTCCCTCCTTTGCTCTCTCGTACTGTGTATCAGCAAAGACTGGCGGTTAACGTCCAGATTTATGAAGTATACCGTCACCAGCTGTTATGGCTGAAATCATCACACTTCAGTGAATGCGACTTAAACACTATGGTGTATTTTATAAAATTTTGTGTAGTATAAATAAGTCTGGCTTTATTGCTCACAGCTCTTGAAGAGAGGGGAAGTCGGTTTAGTCTGAGTGGTGCCGTTGTGCTTTTTTCGCACTATCTGACGGAAAATTCAGTAAAATGGGCAAAGGAAAGGGATTTCTTTAAGCTTTTTGTGAGTTCAGTAACCTGTTTCTTGGAAAAAGTGCTTGTTTTTAAATAATTATTATATATATATAATAATATTATATATACTGCTATCCTAGTTATCCTCTGATCTCAGTGATGCAATGTTAACTGTTGTCTTACTTTTTACAGAATCACACAAACAAACTAACTAGCCAACTAACTAACCAACTAACAAACTAACTAACTAAAATATGGTTAGAAACAATTATGAAACATCTTGACACTGGTAAGGACATTCTCCTATTGGCCATGCACAAATTCATCCCTATGGTCTACAGAACTACTAATAATATAATTTCAGTTGCTGTGTTCATATTTATACAGTCAGTTCCTTTATCCAGTGTGTGTGATAGATGGTGGATTCACAGAGACCAGCTGTTCAATACACAGCTTGTTGCAGACACTATTGGGTCAAATGTGGCCGACTGGTACATATCAAGCAAAGTTAAGACTGATATCTGACCTGCAGCACTCTCTGCTTGTGCGGTGACTTTTTCCCCATGTGTCTCCATCTGACTGTGACTGACTGCACTGTTGGCTACTGAATGAAAACACTGACTACACTGTTGGCTACTCCCAGATTGTAAAAAGTCAGAACATTGTCTCTGTGACGCGTTGCTGTCATGATTAATTACCGTAACGTGAATGTACAATGTCACGATCAATTAGTCATTGTTACCTGAGCTGAATCAGATCCTGACGTAACTTGCTTCCCCGTCAACGTAGTTATGCGATGATGGAAATAGTTGTGTAACGCCTCTGCTTTTTCCTATGATGGTTTTTGTTATCAAACTACTTCCACACAAATGAAGGACTTTTTAAATGTATTATCAATCTATGGTAAAACTGACCTCTTAAGATCATTGCAGAATCTAATACATCACTTTTTAGTTTTTACAACAGCATTTTTTCTGGCCATTTAATGCGTGAAATGCATGTTCATGAGTAACTTTTTCATCATTTTATAAACAGTATAACAATTAAAACAATAATTGATTGAAGTAGAGTGAGTTAACACATTACTTTGAATAAGGAATTTTATGTAATTTGTCACCTTCTGTGAGTATAAAACTAATGGCTTACTTTTAAAACACTTTCATCACAGGTTAAAGTCCAGTTTATGAGGTTGACTGCTATTCCTGTCTTTTATCTAAGAGTACAAAGCAGGTTCAGCTGATGAAAAGCTTCTCTGAAGTTGATCCATGTATTGACAGACGGCAGAGCCGGTGTTATTTTTTTGTCACTGCTCTTGGTACACAGTGAGTATTTCCTTGCACTGTGCTGCTCTAGCCTTTTTAGGGTGATATAATAATCACTACAGTGCAATTTGGCACAAAATTTGCATTTGCTTTACATGGGTAGAACATGTAAAAGGCATATGATATGCCTTATGAAATGTGTGTTATTTGTATTTTACATCATCAACTAATTCACACATGAACAGATAATATGAAATATGTGCTCCTCTTTCTCAGGAAAAAAAAAAATCTGCCAAATCAATAAATGTGTTACATATTTGGTGATGGGTTAGAAGAACCCAATTATTAATTCATGAGAATCCTGCACAAAGTTTAATAATTGTTTTCATTCAAACAAAACATGTGTTGAAAATTATTTTTAACTGAGTGGAACTGATCTTGCGTGCCAGCTGTTTGGTAGAGTGGTACTGATTATGGAAAGAGATGTAATATCAGTTTTCCAAAAGCAACTTCCTCTGTACAGCTGTGTTTTCTTCCTCTCTCTTGAGCTGCTCTTTGCTGTCATTGTCAGAGCCTCAAATACTGACTCTGCTAACTGCAAATAAAACAAAAAAACTAAAAGATAATTTTGTTCATTATTTGATTTGTGTTTGAGGGGCTGGGTGTGTGTGTGTGTGTGTGTGTGTGTGTGTGTGGGGGGGGGGGGGGGGGGTTGTCTTGTACATCAGCTGTGGTTGAAATAGCTTATCTGGAAGTCATTTTTTCCAAAAACCATATGTGGTTTTTAGATGAATTAATAGTAATATCGTTTGTGTCCTATTCTTCTCAGCACTGTTTGGGGGTGTAGTGCTTCCAACCTTTACTCAATCTGTGACTTGTCTTGACAAAAGCTTGAAAAGCAACATCACTGTTGTCTGAACAGAGTGGAAGTAATTATGATCCCTTTGTGATGTTTCCCAAAAATCTCTCACTTCCATGGGAGGAGTACTTTACTTTTTAAAGTTTCATTAAGCTTTAAGTGGGTTTGTACAGTTTGTGCAGTGTACAGTCTGTGCACTGAACTTTCTATAACCGCCAAAGATTGCAAATTAGCAAAGGTTGTTGATACTTGGCTCACGACACGTCTATCATCCATCTAACAACCGTCCAACCTTTTCAGAGGCCTCTGAAATTCACAGCACCCGAGGCAGTATCTGTCATACCAGTGTAGAGTCTGTCATTAACTAACATCAATTTGGCATGAAATAGCAATTTTGAAATCAAACGTCTACTCAACTGTATGCAGGCTTAAAAGGACAGGTTCAACATGTTTCAAGATCAAGTGCCAGGTTTTGTTCTCTGTAATCATTCCTCCTGTTCATACTGACCATTAGAAGATCCACTCCTGATCATTTCAGTGTAAATAACATGAAACCTTATTTTGTGCAAAACTGTGTATTCAAAGGTTTATCTGAAGCAACCAACCATCTATATTAGTCAAATAAAGTGGATATCTTTTAAAGTTACAGATATTTTAGTACAAAATAGTGTTTCCACGTTGAACTGGAGGGAAAGTATCAAAAAAGGGAATTTTGCATTAAAATACAGTTACTTCAGAAGTTCTCCACTTGATTTAGCACATTTAGACTTCTGAAACCTCACACCTGCTTCAGATTACCTTTGGAATACATTTGTACAGAAACCAAGGACTGCATATTTTGTCCTGCATCACTTATATTGAAAGCGCATTGGGTAATAACCTTAAAACGGCCAGAGGAATGATTACAGCAAGTAAAACCTGTTTCAATGATCATATTGACACGCGACTTCTATTTTAAGATACGCTTGCAAAATTGCAAACCTATCCTTTAATGTCTCTGTCAGAACATGGTTACAATCTAGTTAAATGGGCAGTCTCCAAGCATCCCATCCCAGTTTGTCTCCCAGCACAACAGTGACTTTTCCAGATGTACCAAACCTTTGACTGTCTGTCATCAGTGGTGGTTACTTTCTGTTTTTTTTATTACTAATAACAATAATAATTGCACATCATGGACGCATAAAAGTTAATTATCTGCTCTCACTCTTAATCCTCACTACAACAACCTCTCAGGGGTCATGTTTGGTTGAGATCGGTTTGGTTGGTTGAAGTTACGGTAAAGTATTCATTGAGAGCTGTGTAGCTGAGCCAGAACACACACAGTTCAGCTTGGATAATTTTACTTAAGCTAAACAGTGTCAGACAAATCCATGTCTTGCCTCCAGGTGCACCTTGTGCGCTGCATTCCCCGAAACCCACTGGAAGACAGACCAAACAATGACTGACATGTCTCCACTGTTCAACTGCTTTCGGCTGAGTGCGACACCATTGGAGGATATTAATAGAAATACCTGTGGTTGATGACTGATGTCCAATCCACCCCTGCTTATTCTTCTCTGTCATGCACTGCCTCCTCTGTCTGCCATGGGCGCATAGCTGCTGAGGAGATATCTAGGACACAGTTGTAAACACTGAGCTTGTCCTCTTTTTCTCTTCTCTCTCTTTAATTGTCGATACTGGAAGAGAAAAGAATGAAGGATGGTTTTTCAGGTGTGTCAACATAGCAGCCTTAAAACAACACATACGCTAAAGCAAGTCAAGTGATGGGCTGTTGTGAAAGATGTAACCATGAAACGGCTTTTTCATGTCTTAAGTACATTTGTGGAGGTGATTCACTGACCAGATAATTATAGTCAGCACGTGTCAGAGGAATATCTTTAACTAATCAACCAAAGATAGAATACATTTTTGTTTGTGGAACATTTAGACTTCCTAGGGAAAATTCCCAGGAAGAAAGGGTTGGGGAACTTTATATGATACTATCCCTGGGGGGAGCGCCAATATCTGACATTTTCCTATTCTACACATATTGTGTTTCACAGATAAGACTGGCATTATTCTATGCTTTTATTACTGTCAAGAAATCTGCCAAAAAGACCAAGAATGTGTTTATTTGTCTCTCTGTGCTCTCTTTGGGAAATTATTGGCCGGAGGGACGCGTCAATGTGTGTGTTTGATTGACAGTATTTAAATGCCAGAGTGCCAGTGTTACACTCTACAGAACAAAGACAAAGTAAACAAACTGCTGCACCTTTAAGGCATGGCCAGACTGTGTTGTTAGTGATATTGACGAGCATTGACCACACCAGCATCCAACAGGGCCAAGGTGACATTTGCAGGTACATTTACATGCTTTTTTATGTGATGCAGCTGAGCAGCTAATGCTCTACTTAGCCTAATTGACATTAGAGGTGCACTTTTCACCATGTTATTGTTTTGTGCAGGATTTAATTTGTGTATTGAAATAAGGTCTCCATCTACACGGACGGATACCTAATGATATTTCATTGAATTATTGCAAAACTAGGAGGCACCATCATGAAATCAAATATTTAAACAAATAAATTGCTTGAGTTTTTCTCAAAGGAGTACACAGGAAAAGTGATTTACTGAGCAGACTTGTATATGCTCTGCAATAAAAACAAAAATATCTAATTCAATCTTATTTCAGTTGGACTTTTAAGAACAGTGCAACACTATTTAAAGTCAGTCTGGAAGTCAATATAGTAAATTTTATAGGACCGATAACTAGCAGGCACAATATGAGCTTGCTTCATGGTGCAACTCTCTTTTTCAAAGTCAACCAAATGCCAATAATAATTATTTGCAGCAGCTACTTGATCCAGGGCCTGAAAATAACTTTCCAGTGTAAGGAAAGAAAATGTCATCACCTACATTTACTGAATTATATAGTGATTTGCTTTGTTCAGCATTAAACCATTACAGTATCAGCCACTGTTAGTTGAAACTTACTGAACACATATAAGCTTGGTATAAGTAACAGATAAAGAAATAGCTAACTATTAGCAAAGAGAGAAAATTACCCTCCTGTCCACAGCAAGGTCTTTAACAACAACAACATCACCAACAACTCTAGTTAAAGCTTTTGCCATCCAAAATGTTTCTGCTCCCACTTAACAGCATTCCACAGGGAACATTCCTCATCATCCACATACCTAATGATAATAGCTTATTATTACAGACATATAAAGACACTAATGATCTGTCAAGAAGTAGACAGACACGCAATTAAATATGTTACTGCAGGCGCAGCAGACAGTGTGGTCATGGCCTGGGGGTAATCCAGTCTCCAAGGGGGTGCTGCTGTTTCCTCCCACTGACCCGTCTCAGTGGTTGGCCTCTAAATACCGCCATGGTAACAAGTTGGTTAATGGGGAACATAATAATTTCTGGTTTGTGGATAGATAGAAGGAAGTCAAAAAGTCATTGATAACAGAACAGAGAACAAGGAAGTAAGCAATTAATGTTAAAAAGGCTGATGCTAAACTGGATGGCTGGCTTCAATTTGGATGAAGAAGCAGCTGAATGAGTATGAATGAGTTGGAAGAGTAGAAAGTGGGTGGGTCAAATTAGGGAAATCTCAATCAGCTGTGCTCAATATTTTCAAGAATTATGAATGGGATTAAAACGTTTAATAAAACCCCTAATGTATGAAAGATGTGGAACATTTTAAGGTTTGAATAAAGTATGAATCAGTTGATAAGAGTTGACAATGCATTAAAAAGCAGCTGCAGCAGTACGAATAGATGGAGCACCAGGAAAGGGAAGAGGGATGCAAAATGTTGAGAAAGCAATGAAAGATGTTCAAATTGGAGTTTCAGAGCAAGGACTTAAAATAACTGACATGTGATGAAGTTATGACTGATAACCATTAATATCTCTGTTAAAATAAACATGAAAAACCAGCTGAGGTCCAAGCCCTGACAAGAGTTGAAGTATAAGCACTTTGATTTTGAAAAACCAGATCCAATCCTAGTTTCCTGTTAACATACAGTGACCATTTGGGGCTTTTATTTTGAAAAACAAGTTTTATCCTGATTAACATTAACATACAGTTAGTCTTTTGGGATTTTGTTTTTGAAAAAAAAAAAAGAAAGCCTTATCCTGAGGGCCCGGTTAGTAAAAAAAGAAATAAAGAGCAGAGAGAACATGCATGTTGTCAATGCTTTCCAGTATCCACACCAATGACAACAGACGTGATGAAGTGATGAAGGAGGGAGGTGGAGAGAAAGATAGTTGATATGAGATGAGTGGCATATATATTGTGTAGAAAATATAATTTTAGTACATTTGGTGTGTCTGAAGGCTCTGGATGATGCCAGTCACAACATAGGCACTTTGTTAATTTATCATATCAGAAAAACAAACAGTTTGACTAATAATCTGAAAGTTTAAGGCAACTTGGTAAATTTGCGTTAAAATAGTAGTGGCAGAATTTAGCTTTTGAAAATTATCTCCTTAATTTAAAGCTGCACTGATCAATATTTTATATTAACAATGGATCAAAGAATTATCATATGACTCTGCAGTTTCGTCTGAGTTTTACAGAGCATTTTAGTGCATGTTTGAAAATTGTTTTGGTTTTCCAGTGTTCAAAGTCTGCTCTCATCAACCCTGCTTCCAGCAGCAGCAGGCAGCTATTTCCAGAAAAAAAAGAGCTCCGATAAACCCATTGTATACTACACCCAAACCCAAACAGCAGGCAGTTAGTGAGTAGCTGGTAAACACACAAGAAGGAGCATCTAAGAGCCACATATTTTTCCCATGAGCTGGTGGAAACCAAAATAGAGCTAAAAGGAGAGTGAATGTTTGACTTACATTTGACAGTTTGGTTGAAAAATGACTCCAAATAAATGCTGATGTTATTCTGCTAACTGTGTAAAAAAATGCAAACTTTTGCTAGTATGTTTACTATATAAGGTAAAAGGTGATAAAATATGAATGGTGTGTTTACAGCTTGTTTTCATTTCCACCGACTGGCCAAAAATGTGTTAGCAGCTGCATATTTGTGCATCCAACAGATACAGTATGAGCATTCATTTGGAGCTCTTTTCACCCAACAAAATGTAAGTGCAGTATTCATTCTCACTTTACTTGCACCCCACCAGCTGTTAAAGGGTGATATCTGGATATTTAGCGGCTAAATGCTCCATTACGTTCAACAGCTAGTTGCTAACTTTGTCTGTCTACTGTTTGATGCTGGGCAGGTAGACCGTGTTAGAGCTTGTTTGCTTCTGTGTGCAAATGATGCTGATGAGAGTGGTGAGAGTGAACCAAAATAGCAAGTTGTGCGCCCAGCAATGCAAAACAATGAGTTATAGACAAAGAAGCCCAGGACAGCTGAGGGGAGCTGCAGAGTCTGGTGCTAATTATCTACGGGTTCTTTATTATGAGTGACCCCTTTCACATACTCATACTTTTCTGATCCATTGTTCTTATAAAAATATTGATTACAGCAGCTTTATGATGGTGCATTAAAATTGCACATGACATGTATAAAAGCCCATGTCTGATCAATTTTAGTTTGATTTTACAGCTTGGATGAAAAATATGATTCCATTGGTCCCAAATACGGGAACTGGACACTTTTATATACCCTAACCGATGATTTAGTCTAACCAGATGGACTGAATACTTAGAGATATCATTGAGGGACTGCGATGGGGACTGTTGAACATAAAGCATTTCCAACAAAGTTGGCAGTTTTCATATCTAACTATGATTACATTTTCCCCATAATCTTAACCAAATGATTTTGGTAGCATGGCAAGAATCCGAAACCACAAAGCTGCACTTTTTTAGGAGCCTCATTGGTCATATGCTTGAAGAGGTCAGTCAGAGTGTTCACTGCTGTTAATAAGATCAGTGTTTTTTCACTTAAAAGAACTTACAGCTTCAAAAAAACAAACATTATAATAACTACAATAAAGGTTAGCTCAGTTATTCTAGCTCTTGGCTTGACCTATTGCCCTCGGCTGTATAACCAGACTAGCTGTGATGTGGCCATTGCTAAGTGACGTCCTTCATAACAGTGCCTTATAAAAACCTGGTCCACAAAGAAACTGAATAGCCACAGTACTTTTTGACAGCACAGGCCTTTGTTATGGTGAGAAAAGTTTAGGATCCCTGAGGATGGAGGCTCTTGGCCACATAGTCAGTGACAGACACACCAGGCCAAAAGGCCAGTGGAGACAGAGACTGCTGAGAATGGGGTGAGAGCTGGAATGAGACAGAGCGATGACAGATTGGGAAATGAGGACATAGGAGAGACAGAATGGAACTGGATTCTGTAAGTCTGAGTGATTGCTCTCTGTAGCATTACAAAACAGAAAAAAAACCTCGCTCACACATGGATTTTTGCAAGATGCACTCGCAGCCTTGGCACTGCTTCAGTTACCTTTTTTTTTTTTTCTCATATCAGACTCCCATGCCAAGAGACCCTGTCATGCCCCCAACCTATGAGCACCCACATATATAATTAGCTTAACGACACACCTACTTACCACCCACGTAACAAGAACAAATGATCCAGTATAATTGCACATTGGACAAGTTCAAACAAAGAACCCTGAGTTGAAAATACTGCTTTTCTCATGAGTTAGAACAGTTCTACATCCACAGGGAAGCAAACGTTTTTTTAAAAAGTAGGGAAACCTGCAGACTGGACATACCTAGGCTTTCCAGATTCACATAGCAGCAGTGAGGAGACAGAGGACAGGAGTGAAACACATTTACTTGTGGCAGGAGAGAAAAAAGACCAGGATGGATTTCTGTAAAAACAAGTCAAATCCAGAGACCAAGGCAGGTAATGGATAGGTGAGTAGCTAAGTAAAGAGAAGAAGGAATAAATGAAACTGGAAGCTGAAAAGGAACAATGAGGCAATACAGATTTACTGATAACATAAAAAAACAAACATCCTTTCCTCCTATTAAATATATGAAACTGATAATTACCCATTACAAGTCATGAAAACATCTATTGCAGGCATAGTTATGAAGAGTTAGTATAGAGACTGAACATATACTAAGGCACATTTTCCTTTCAATTTTTTGCGTTGCCTGTATTTTGTATTTATTTAAAAAGGGTGACACACACACACACACACACACACACACACACACACACACACACACACACACACACACACACACACACACACACACACACACACACACACACACACACACACACACACACACACACACAACAAAAATATAAAATACTTAAATGAAAAATTACCCCACCCACCATAAAAATAAATCAAAAACCACAAAAAAAGAGACTTAACACAATCTATTTTTGCTGGCGGTGCAGTGTTTGCAGTGCTGCAATTCATTTATTTATTCATTTATTTGTTTATTCATATTAAATATTTTAAGAGGCCCACACCAAGCAATACATATAACAAAAATGAGAGCAAAAAATAGTAAATAATTAGTGCCTTGCCAACCATTGTTTCATCCCCTGTAAAAGCAACACGAAAGCCACCATACAAGTATATTTTGTAGTAGATTTAGTTGGAATTACAGTAGCTTTATTAGCTATAATAACACCAATAAAAAGATTGTGGTGATGCTTCACGGATTGTGTACAAGGCCCAGAATTTGATATGTTAACTTTTTCAGACATTTAAAAACAAAAAAAAACTTCCTTTCATTCACATCTGATCAAATCCTATCCAATCCAACTAACCAATTTTATATGCTCATAGAGTACAAGGTCAGGCTTGTAATGAATACCTACTAGTGCACCAAATGTATTAATCCACAGTTGAAAATAGTGCCCCCCAAAAATGCACCTTTTACTCCTGTTTGAGTAACATTTGCTAAAAACTATACTGTCCAGATGTTTTAGGAAATGACTGAGCATTTAAAAAAAGAAAATAAATCGTATTCAGCATTTGTGACTTAAAAGACTGAAATTGAGTGCCGCAGACAGTTAAGGGAAGTTGCAATGTATTGACAGATGGTGTAACTTTTATGGCTTTTTCATTTAATTGGGTTGATTAGAAAAATAAAGAATACAACCAGCCTCATCCTTTGAACTGACAGCTGTCGGTGGTGTTTTGCCATGGCAAATTAGTTTCCTTTGCATATCTGGCAGTAAACATCTCACACCACCATTTACAAAGCACAGTATGACTACTGAAAGCCTAAGTTTCAAATAACAATGAGGAAATCTTCTCACCCTCCCACGGTTAAAGGCCGATGTAAGGTAAAGAGATTGAGAGTAAAGTGCCACAACGAGTTAAGATAATGACATTTAAGCCAGGGTCATTATATTCAGGAAGTTGTAACGTACTACATCAGCCCCTGGTCACATCATCAGCCTCTCTGTGCTCTCTACTAGTGACATCTGGTACTAATGCTGAGCAAGCATATGGGAAACTTTGATGAAACTGAAAGATTTGGATTCATTCAAAATAAAACCGCCAACATCTCTAATTGGCTTTTAAGATGTTTAAATCCCCTGACAGAAAAAAACGCTGACGTATCGGAAAAATCTCTGCTGTGCCACAGTCGACTGTAAGCAGATTCCAAGTTTGCATGCTTAACTTGGATGCAGTTTATATTCATCCTACTACAATCTGATTGTGCAACCATATTTGTCATCGGGGGTTCTTGCGCCCGGAGCCAATGATAACACAGCTAACGTATTACATACAAAGTGATTGGATGGAAATTGTGTGCGTTGTTGATGGTAAATGTAAAAGCCACTTCTGGCAGTCAACTTCTCTAATGATACTGGCCCTGTTGACTGTGGTTGCTAAGTGACAATTTCTCATCTTGATCAGCATCTGTCAAGAGAGGCAAACAGAAGATGTCTACATGAGTGTGACCTGAGTTCAAGGGTTGACTAAGTACAGTGCTCGAGAGATAAACAACACAGAAACAGTCTCCAGACAATGCCAGGGGTCAAACATGGCCGCGCAGTTCCCGGCCTGTTGAAATAAAAGCCTCAAAAGCAGTAAATATTGACTTTGCTTCACCATTGTTTACCTCTGAGGCTTCTTGGAGAAAGGCAATTCATTTTTCATTTGGTCCGATTTCACTGTTTTTTAGAAATGGAGTGTAACATTGAAAAACTCAGTATATTTTAGGCTGTTTGTATGTCTTTGTCCTCTCAACAAGGCTTTTATTGCACTGTTCAGGGATCATTTTGTATATGCAAAGACTACAATCTGCATACTAAAAATGTTGAATGCAGGGAGAGACAGTTTCTTTCGTGCCTCTCTCAGTATAAACTCAGACTTACACAGTGGCTGACGCCTGACCCCCCTCCCCTCCTTCTACATGAACTCAATCCAGTACAGATAGCAGATGACCTGCCAAAACGCTACCTCAGCACAATTATCCTAATGTCTACTTGCTGTTCTGATGCTGTTATGCAGCACATTTCCTAAAATGACAACATTAGATCAGATCTCCATTCATTTTGTTTATATAACATTTTAGGTGGAACAACTATTTCATTTGGATTCGAAGAGTAAGAGATTAAGAGTCACTCAATGAATGTCCTCATGTTTTACTTTATCTCCATTTTCGAAGAGCAAATACTAAGACTAATGCCTTTGCACTCAGGTGACATTTTCCTGTTGACAGGAGTGCTTTGCCATATAGAAACAAAATGTTCTTGATTGCCAATAGCGTGCTTTTAACTCCAATGATAAAAATGTTTAGCGCAGCATTATAACTTGGGAGGTACTGTGGTGAAAAAAAGACTGAGAAAAAAAAAACAGTGCGAACTTTTGGTTGTTATTCACCTGTCAAGCTGAATAAACGCATACCTGGAAATATGATGTGGAGTTGCAAGACAAAAATAACAATTCTGAGAAGTGACCCTTGACACTATTTGATGGGTTAATTCCATTAGCACATTAGAGAGCGGTTCTCTCCCCACTACTTCACCTTTGTACTGATATTGCGATGATTTGCTTCATGGGCTACACTACATTAACTATGCTTTATTGACATGTTATTCAAACTGGAACAAGTCATCAGAAGAACTTTTTATTATGTGCCTAAACTCAGCCTTGAGTATATTTAACTGACATGCTGGCAGTGAAATTGCAAAACCCAAGTGTGCAAAAATACGAAGCGTAACATTAAACCACCCCTTAAAGAAGGTTTCAGAGTTTTCAGACATACTATACAGCAGTGAATTAAATATAGTAGACGTGTGTGGTTTCACCTTCCCAAGAACTACGCAATTTGAACTGTGATAAAATTGGTTACAGGGTTTTAATTCATTTTATTCCCATTTATTGATTTGACAGATGCTTCTTTTTCTTAAGCAACAAAGAAATTAAGTACAGTCACTCAGTTTAACATTCTACCTGAGACAAGTGTCATATAGTTGCAAGTTTATATAGTAAAACAGTAAGTGCATGGCAAATGAAAAGGTGCATGTTGGGTGTCTAGATACTCTTAGAAGAAGTAGGTATTCAAGCATTTAGTTTTTAAAGAAAGAAAACAATTCTGCTTTCGTTATCGTCATCAAGGAACCATAGAAGAGGAGAGTTTGGATCACCGGCAGTATATTAAGTATAAATTTGGTTATTTTCCATTTGGAGACAGGACCTTCCAAATAAGGATTGTGGGGTGTTGTCTTTCATGCTCTGGAAACATACCCTGCTACTTCAGATTGAAGCTAACACTAGCTTACTAGGAACATTTGGGCTAACGTTAGCTAATTTAGTTTAAATGTGAAAACACAGCAGGTCTATTATAATCAAATAACAATAAACTTTCTGAAATATTGCCACAATAGTCAGACTAATAGTGAGTCCTGGAGCTGTGGAGAACAGCAGGTGAGCCCACTGGCATTTCAATCAACACTCATACGGCAGACATCAAAGCTAACTAAGAGTGTTCAAGTTTTAGTAATGAGGCAATAATACCCAATATGACTCCTCACACACTTTTTACAGAGCCTAAATTTAGCGATTCATTTAAACAATACAATTTAAACAGTACATTGTCAAATTATGGAATTAGTATCTCTAAAGTGAAGTTAGTGCGTTCTGAATGGTAGTCAGTTGGAGCCAGGGATTTTTTGGAGCCAGCATTGAGCTACCGTTGGTGGTATTGCACTTTAAGGTACTTCTACATTGATGATAGTGGTGGACTAACCTGAATAAAAGAGTTCCCCACACTGGCTCTGTGTTAAAATTATGTACGTACATATATCTATGACTTATTGACCTGGAATGTTTCCTCTCGGCCATTAAAATCCATGGATGGAGCCCTGGTTCTTTTTTTTTTTTGTAAAGCACTTAGTAACATTGTTAGGAAAACTGCTACATTAATAAATGTTTTATTATTATTATTATTATTCCCCTGAAGACGATGAAGAATTCCACTCACGATGCAGAGCAAAAGATTGGGGGAAAAAAAACTTGGAAAACCAATAAAATTATCAACCCATTAATCGCCCAAATAGACTTTAAACTGCACAGTGAACACGTCAGATCCATCTTACACACGTGTGACAAAACAGATACACTTTATTTTGATCAATACAACTTGAGCAATGTGAGAAAAGAAGGATTTGAAAAAAGAGTCACAACCTAACTAGCTTTGTGCTTCCTCTTGCGCACCAGCTGTTAAATGTTGTACAAGCATTTCAGCACAATCTATAATGGTCCTGTCATTTAGAAAAATAACCATTACAAAATATTTGTTTAACAGTGACCTACAGTATGTTTGAATGCCAAATATCCACCACTTCAACAGATGGATGAAGCCAGCAGTGATACAGATGTCTGAAAAGGCCTTATGAGAGGTGCTTAGATATAAATTTCTTTTTTTATCCCAATGGAGGTCATATGTTTAGAGATAGACATAGTTGGCTGCAGTGTACCATACTGAAATTACATTAATATGAAGGTCTGATTTGCTTTGTCAAGGAGGACGTGTCATGGTGTGATAAATGAGTACAAACACTTAATAAATACCCAGGGAGAAAGGCACTGGGGCTGGGACAAACGCCCAGGATCAACTTAGAGAACCAGAAAGATCTATTGTCCTGAGAGAAAGAGGACAGGAAAAAAGCCACAGAGCGAGTGTGAGAGAGATGACAAGGGGGAAAAAAAGTGACAGATTTTCTACAAGACGAATGAATGATCTCATTGGCTGACACACCACAGGTGTTTGGGTTGAAACATGTGTCAAGGCTATTGTTAGATTTCTGTAGCTAGTCAGAGCTTTATGTTGTTTTGGAAACAAATGTGATAACTTGCTTAAGGGTGTTACATCTCTATTTTCTGAAATTGCATAAGGCACTCTGGCTTCCCTGTTGTGCCAACCATTATTTGCTTTAAACCCTCAGTGTCTCTGTTCATTGAAGTGCTTTGGTAACAATGAAATGCTGCTGAAGTCTTGTGTCCATTCCCAGTAACTCAATTGTGTTTTTAATTCATGCTGTCAAAAGTGCAACTTGTGTAAAATAGGTTACATTTTCCTTAGGTGCTGCATATGGTTTAGAATAGTGGGTGCTTGTATGTAGAGTGAGATAGATGGAAATCCTGAGAAAAAACATGCATGGTGTTATACGATCTAAATCTTACAGCCTCTCCATGTAGCTTGTGTGCATGCCACACTTTCTACGCTGTGTTGCCTATCCTAAATCAAAAGAAACCCCACTGCTCTTGTACAAAAGAGGCTTCAGCACATAGGAGTAAATCATCCACTGGGCCACGCTGAGGGAGAGCGGCCTGTTAATGAAGCATATAATTTTCTCATGAGTTGGTCCTCATCTTTCCCCATTCCTGTACAAATCAGCACATTATGAAAAGAGAATATGGGAAAGGGTGACAGCAATAAAAAGACTTTCACATTTAGATTTTCGGAGTGAGTCATAGCTCATTAGACAAATGATATCAAATGTTCTTTTTTCTTGGAGGTGAAATGGAGAGTTGTAAATTAACACTAAGATATCTCATGGCCAAAGGGATATGTGGGTTGGAAAACTTTTCTGGGAATCAGATCCTGTGATTTAGTATGGGAATGGTAAATACCTTTTATTGCTCTTCTAGAAAAATTATTTAGCTGCTTAACAACTTTTGATACTTTGGAGTTCTTTTCGCTGTTTTTCTCTCACTTTCTCAACTCTCTGTCAAACTCTGACTTCACCTTTCAGGGAATGTGACTGCCCCCACCCTACTTTCTGTCACTGTTTTCTTTCCCTGCTTCATACTGGGAGGGATTCCCACACCTGACCTAACATGGCTTCATTGTAGGCAATTAAGTGCACTCTATCCTTACCCACTTCATGGCCATGGTTCCCCTGAGCTAATGGCACATCGATCTCTTTGCTTGTCCAGAAATCACCATTGAATTAGAAGTTGGAGGATCTTCACCAGCATATCAGAAAACATTACAAACTACTAAGTAATAACCAAGCTAATGTGGAGCCCAGCTATGGGTAATTTCAGAAAAAAACCCATTAACTTTATTAACCTAATTTGATTAGTTAATATAAATAATGTAATAATCAAACCACCATCTACTCATGCCGCCAACCATACACTGGGCTTAGTGTTGGTTTCAGTTCATTTAGGTAAACAAAAAGACACAAACTTAGCCAAAATTTTTGGGGTGGTGAAGGTTATCATTCATTTAACATCAATTTTTCAACAAAAAGTTGCTCCTCATAGCAGCACAGTGTGTGTCCATATCTCTACTCTCATCTGGCATCTACCCTCTAATACACATCATAATAGATAAGACTTTTTAAAGCTTGGCATCCATTAAAAAAATGACAAATTACAACCTGTGACTATGACAACTGAGAAAAGCAAACAAACACAGTATGTATTTACGTATGTATTATGTGATGAATGATTAGAAAATCGAGGGTAAGAGAAAGGGCTGTGAGATTGTTTTGAAACTTATGGAGAAAGAGTTCAATGAGTTGGCAATTTCTGTGTTTTTCCTCAGGCAGAACACAATAATTTTGAGGAAAATCGCTGATGCCTTCCAACTTCTTTGTGTGTGTGTGTGTGTGTATGTGCTGGAATCACTCCACAAACAGCTTGCCACCACAGATATCATGAAAAAATATTTTGATTGGTCCATCAAAACATCCCACATGTGGCCATATGTAATCAAACAAACGTGGCATTTTTGCATTGAGTCTGAATTTAATTTATGAACGAGGGATAAAATCCACTAATTTTCCTCAGGCCTGAGGGACATGTTCAGTGTGCTTCTCTGAATAGTGTGGCTCTAGGCTCAATGAGTGTTTAAGCAACTGTAGCTCTGCTTGAGTGATAATCCTCACCATGCAATGTGCTGTAAGTTGTTACAAACCGCAAAATTTTGATTGCAGTTCACTGTTTTGTCAGTTGAAGCTGAATCCGACTCGCTTTATGGGCAGTAAAGCTAACAAACACAACTGCAGGAGTAGCTAGATCACCAAAAAGGTCAGTTTGGGGTCTGCGGTGAACATATGGAAGTATGAGGGATGCAGACTGCTGGCATTGCCCTGGATGGTTCAGTGAGTGGACAGTAGCTTCAGCTGCATAGGTTTTTAAGACCTGTGAAAGGGAATAAAGGATGCTTACCCTGAACTTTTCTTCATGACTCCTGGTTCCATTTTCAAGGTACTTTGTGGTGCTATAGAGAAAGGTTTTTAAAAGCAGTGTCTGAGTTATTTAACCAGTGCACGCACACAAGGATGAATGTGAAGCGATACATGTTCCTGCCAAGAGTTTTCACCTAGTTCCCCTGATTCATAGCTGTCAGCAATCATGTGCCAAGAAACGTTGCAATGTGCTGACAAAGGCAGGGAAGGAGAAGACTGAAATCCTGGATTGTTCGTTATCAGCATTTATATCGGCAAATGCCTTTAACACTTTTGATAGGCCTCAAAAATAAAAAATGTAAAAGCTGGCACCCCAGTAAAAATAGACAATGTTGAATGGAAGACTGTCCAGACTGTTCTGTTTTTCTTCCTCGAAGCCATCCTGTGACCCCTTCAGTTATATGCAAGTTATAATCATAGCTAAAGTAGCTCTGATCCTTCCCAAAAATATTTGCATAGCCAAATGGCAATAAATCAAACATAACATCCAACATTTGGATGCCTTGGAATTTGGGAATAAGCATTGTGCTTAGAAAACACCTTACATCACACCTCTCTCCATGACCAGACCTCATTTATTTGTGTGGGGAAAGCCCCATCAAGATCGAGGAGAGAGGCCTACAGCCATCTGCCTATGATTACAGCTTGGGAACAACACTACAACAATGGCCACTTGGGCATGGCAAAAAGCAGGGGAGAGCCCAGCAATGATCGCACACAACAATTACTGGGGAACCAAATCCCCCAAGTTGGTTGTTTGTAGGAGTGAAACCCGGAGATTTGGAAAGACAAAAGTTGTGAAGGGTCCAACATGCAACTGAAGCCAACCAGCACACTCCCGATCAGATCAGCGCTATGTGTGGTTTTAAGCTAGGCCCTAACCAAAGCCATGTATGTGTGCGTATACATACATATTTACATATACTGTGTATTTTGTGACAAAAGAGACTTTCAGTTGGTTTGTCTTTACACATATTGGATGGATAGTAATGAAATGCTATACAAACATTTGGGAGACAAACCACTTCAGTCCAACTTCAGGAACTAAAGAATCCCATCTGCTACTGTATTAGCATGTTAGCATAACATGACAGCTTTTAGTCCACAGTTTACAGCTGTGGCTGATTAGATACTGCAGAGGCTGGTTACACCTGAGGCTGTTGTTGTCAACATAATATACATGATGGCTATCAATCATAACTGACGGCATACCTCGATTGCACTATGTTGCAACCAGGCGGGGAGTTCCTCTGAAATGAGGCCAACGCGGAAGTAACTTAAAACTGCATTCTATCAAAAGGCCACCAGGGGGCGACCGTTTTTGTGTCAAAAGGACTTCCGTCTCTATACAAGTCAATGGAGAATTCACCAACTTCTCACTTGATTTCTAACCTCAGTAAACGTTTTCAAAATGTGTTTATGGTCTCAATCGCTAGTTTAAAGCCTTCTTCAATGCAGTATGATGTTCATTTGTGAAATTTTGGCCTCCCTGATTGAGTATTTGACAATAAAGCAGGGTATGCATTAGGGCGTGGCTACGTCGTGATTGACAGGTTGATTGGTTCACAGGTTCAGGAGGGCACCTCTTGCTCCTCCTGATGCCCATATAAGTAGAATCCGTGTTTTTTTTTTTACCCGGCATGCACCGGAAATTTTCAAGATGGCGCTGCCCAGATCCGAAACTATTGGCTTCCGAGCAGCAGTCCACAAACCAATGGGAGACGTCAAGGATGTTACGTCCATTTCTTATACAGTCTATGGTTGCAACTATATTTTGAACATGTTACCTTTTCTTTCTCATGCTATGTGTGCTCTCACAGGTTCAATAAACCAGAGAGGACAATAAAATACAGCTTTTGAGACATATGACAGGGTTTCAAGGTTATTACTAGGTAGTTTTAAAGTAAGCTAGACAGTTAGCATAGATAGCAAAAAGTAGTCTTTGCTGTGGGAGACCATCATGCACTGCAGCATCCAACCAAGTGTTTTACACTACAGAAGATACTGCTCATTGCCACAACATGGGTGTGCTTTTCCCCACAACAAACAGTGTATTTCACCAGTGTTTTACATTCTGGCTCGGGTGTTTTTTTCACCGCAAGAAGCAATGTATTTCACTGGTGTTTTACACTGCTATTTGCCACAGCCTGGGTGTCCAAACCATGATCTCTCACTAACTTTAACCAAGCCATTTTTGTGCCTAAACTTAACCAGACCGTAACCACAGCTTTGTCACACCACAAAACTTTATATAATCAATGGAAATAGACCTGTCATCTTGGTATGAGGTATTGTGAAATCTAAAATGCCATTTTTTCTTTGTTTTTTTCCCTCCCACTGATGGTTGCCTACAGGTATAGTTTTACATTGTTTGACATTTTCCTAATCCTTGTGAAATGTGCAACGTCAGAGAAGCTGTGGGTACCTACCTGTGCTGGACTCTACCCGACACACACCTCCACAGTGCAGAACAAGAGTCCATTCTCTTTCACTGCAGACCGTGAAGTAAATACGTGAGAGGTGTAACAGAAACGCTTCAGATGATGAATTGCTGCTATTCCATTGGTTAGACTCTGACTTCATGTCTGAGTGACATTTAGTTAGAGCTAAGCTTCTCAACTTGTCCATGGGTTTGCAATAGCCACCCACAAATGCCACTTGAAACCCAAGCCAACAGTTTCGATCATGAGCCACTCAAAAAAAGTCACAATCCCAACTTTACTCATGTATCCGAAAACTAAAACATTTTGCTGTTGATGTTTCCAACTGTTGATATATTTTAGTTGTCAGCCATCATTCTCAAGTACCTTGTCAGTATGAGGTTAAACCTGAAAGCTTAAAAGGAAGTTTTATGTCTAGCTCATGTATTTTAAGCCAGTCTTTGAACACAATGACAGACAGGCTAGCAGTTTCCCTCCTGTTTCCAGTGTTAATGCTAAGCTAAGCTAACCATTGCCTCTTCATATTTAATGGAAATAAATAAGAGTGGCTTTGATCTTCTTATCTGGCAACTGTCAAATAACTATATTTGTACTTGTTCCTTAAGGTAAAGTTGTATCAGATAGTATAGCCATAGATCTTCACCCTCTTCGCCTATGGCCATACAGATAAAAATCAATGCACATACTGCATTCTTTTTTGACTTTTACTTTACATTGTGATCATTTATAGGATATTACTCAAGCCACTAACAAAATAAGTTAACTTAAAATCGTATTAAATGGTGTACCTCATCAAATAGAGACGGTCATGCCCTCCACCCCTGCCTCCTCCTTCACCTAGCCTGCAGCCACTCTCTCCCTTCTCCTCTCTCTTGTGTGTCTGTGTTTAATTACAGCAGTGGGGACAGGTGTGCAGGAGTCAGGCAAGCAGCTGCCATTCATCATGATTAGTTCTGTATATATACCCAATATGCCAGATCGTAGGCTCTGTTCATGCAGTTAGTCACGCTTCTACCCTATTCAATCTAATATTGTTCTGCCAGTATCTGCATTTATCTAATACCTGTTTCCCTGTGCCTGTAATTTACCCCCGGCTCCTGTCCCCAGACCTCCTGTCTCATCTTCCTCGTCAGTTTAGTACAACTCCCAGCTCTCTCTGTACCGGTCTGCCTGGCTCCCCTCAGCATTTCCCCTGCCCTGCTTGGCCCAGCTTCTGACTGGCTCCACTCAGCATTCCCTCAGCCCTGCTTGGCCTCAAATCTATGCCCAATTCTCAGTCCCTGAATTCCAGCTACCTGCTCAAACCCCCGCCCCTGCCTACCAGCTAAAAACTCAGCAATAAACTATCTACCAACTGCCTCCTGCTTCAGTGTTCTGCACTTGGGTAGTGTGGCTTTAATAGAGATCATGTCAGATGTCAATGGAAATCTACAGTTGGCTCTTCAAAATATATAGGTGTGTGTATATGTATATAATATATATTCCTGCTGGATTATGAAGCCAAACACATTTTCCATTGAGAGACAGCTGTTTCACACACTTGTGAGCCTTCTCATTTGCTTGATGGAGTCTAGCGGTTTCCCTTCAGATGAGTGACAGCATCTTTACAGTCACAGCTTGTCAAGCCATGAAGTGGAAAGGCTCACAAAAGCAGAAAACTATGCAATCTTTAACTCTGACAGGGGGGCACGTGATCACCATATTTGGAAAAATACCTGCTCTGATGCATATTTATGTTTTAACATGCTAATTGTAACATTGATGTTAAAATCATGTTGCCATCCCTGACTTTTGTCAATGGTTAAGGTCGCTTGTTGTGTATAGTGTGGTTCCTGATAGAGACACACACACACACACACACACACACACACACACACACACACACACACACACACACACTGCACATACTTGGAATACCACGGCGTACCTTAGCATTGTTGCCGACCAGGTGCATCCCTTCATGGCCACACTTTCAGGGTCATGTGCCTTGACACAAAACACTCAAGATGTTTCCAAAAAATGAGTTTTACTCCTGTGACATGACCTACCCTGTGTGTGTGGGTGAAACTGCGTCATCTTCAAGTCAGCGTGACTGAAATTTAAACATTTTATTGAATTCATGCATATTTCAGGCTGTTTTGACAGGAAAATGGGGCTGAATGCAAAGAAAGTGACGAAGTGTAAAGTCAAACCAATCACTTAAGTGTTAAATGCCCCAGAATTCAAAATAATCCTCATTTTTTTGGAGGCTTTGTGAGTGGTTTTTTGTGTATGTGTTTATTTTTAGAAATGAGACGCTTTTCTTCCAGACAGGTTAAGAAGAAGAAGCCTGGGATTTGGTTGGATGGATTTGCCTAGGCTGATTGTGCTCTAATAGCTGAAAGCTAAAATTGAGAAGGTCAGGTAATTGAACTGTTGAGCTGCACTCATGTCCTTTACTCCAAATCTCTGCAGGATCTCGCATAGAACAGTACTGAAACTCAATCCCAACTATAACGCAGTCTAGTTCGTGTATGTGCGTACATGTAGGGTGTTTGTGTGCATGCGTACATGTTCAGACAGCTCAAATCCAAAACGCCATAGTTCATGTCAGCAAAGCAGCTAGGTGTTTATGGCTGTAGTGGAACACAGTGGCTCATGTTTTCAGGAAAGAGAAAGGTTAGAGCATGCGTGTCTCATATAAAAACATTTATTACCCCTGCTGAGTACTTTTAATTGTAACCAGTTTTTTGTATCTGAACATTTTCTTCTAGTTCATATGTCTACATGGTGATTAATACATGTACTATTTTGAGATATGTCTGCTTATCACCCTGTAGACATACGCATACTTAACAAGTACTCTGCGTGCAGTCTAACTCAGTCTGACAGGTATTCCACCTTTTTATAGACTGTGACTTCATTGCATAATAAATAATAAATATGTTAGATGGAGACAGACACAGATGTGAAAAAATACGGCAGAGGAGGAGTAGAGTGGGCCAAGTTCACATTTTGTTCCCATTCATACGCTGCATATTTTGAGTTACTTTATTATATTTGCTGGTACATGAGAGTAATTCTATTTTCTGAGAAACCATGTTTATGACTATTTTATCTGTATTATTCAATAAATAGACAAAAACACAGCAAACACACTGCTGTTTAATATGTATTGCTTTACTATAGTTTGATTTGGAAAATTAGTCACAAGGACAGATGTTTAGGTCTATAATGATGTAACTAAATATAGTGCAGTAAGTTATAGGTATAGTTTTTCCAAATGGTGCATAGTTCAAAAGCAATTAGCAGTACAACAATGATTCTAATTAAACAGCCAGTTTGTACATTTGTACTGTGACTGACATTTAAAACAGCATTACTCTTTTTTTTCTTTACAGTTTATCAAATGACTGAATATGTGTAATGTGAAAAGGGTTGCATGTAGTGACAAACACACAGAGGGTTTGCAGTTCCCCACAGTTCAATGGCTCAGGTGTGATGCTCTCATAAACCTTTTTTCTAGCCGTTGTAGGAATCTGTTGTCTGTGGAAGACCCTGATAAACTGACTGTATGCATCAAACAGGAGATTTCCTACTGTCTGGGAAACATAGTGGAGCATTTAGCAGGTAAAAAGACAGATATTTTACTCTGTAGTTTTTCTCAGGAGCTGGTGGAGACCAGCATCTTGCAAAATGTCAGATACTTCAACTTCAAAAAGGTTTAACAATAAAGTCCCTAACCTTATAATCACATAAGATTTCCCTGATAAATACCTCATACCTTGTGATAAAAAATGTCCTCTAAAAATGTTTGACAAGAAATTCAAATTATTAACTACAAAGACACCACTGTCCTCTATTTAGTTATCTTTGATACTCAGTTCTAGAGTCATTTATATATAAATCAAAAAGGATAAAATTATCATTTTTCATGAAAACGCACAATAGGAGATGGGACTGTGTGTCTGCAGCCTTCCTCTCAGGCTGCATATAGCCCCATTAAACTCCACTAAGAAGACAGGACAGAGTGTATGCTGCCTGGGAGGCGAAAACCAGCCAGGCAAGTTAATACTGAAGGTGACTCAGATGAGCATATTCAAATTTTGATCAGAGCTTCTCTTGTGATTTTGTATTTCCACAGTATTAATAGATTTTTTTTTAAAGCAGTAAAATAAAACTATTTGCATTTTCATGGCGATCTAAAGAAGGATTTCCCCGTTATAAAGTAAAATGTTATTACACGTAAATGCCACGATCATCTTTTCCTCGGCACGTTCCTGGGTTCAAATCACACAAGCCTGGTTTTGTACTGCACAACAAGGAGGTTCTGGAAAGGAGATCCAAAGAAGGTATGTGGAAAGAGAAGAATGGCACTATTGTCTACGGCTGGTTGCAGAGTGCAGAATCTTGTTAACCTTTGGAATCTGGCATAGTATCAGGCTGGCAGGAACACAAGGGTTGGCACCTGCCTTTGATATGCCTGGACAAGGAGGAACGTGGACAACCTTGTTTCTCCTGCACTTGTCTACAGACACACACACACACACACACACACACACACGCACACAGGTTGACAAAAAAAAATCTGATTTTTAATGTGTAAGCTTGCACACATTCTAATGTAACACTAGTGTAACAAACACGTCATCTCACTTCTTCTTTCTGCTCTAAAAAAAGTATTTGTAACATGTACAGTAAGCCTGCAGCATTTTTCAAATTTTTAGGATAACAAAGAAATGTTATTTTAAATATTAAGTGAGCACGGAACCATTTTTAGACCAAAGTTGTGTCTGTCTGTATTGCGTGATATATATTTCTGTAGTCTGGAGTAAGATTTCATGGTCTACTGAGTTAAAAGCAGTTCAAGAGCCCCAGGGTGACTGTTTGTGTCTGTCAGCCACAAGTGTTAAGGCTCGTTCATTTTATCATTGACTGACCTGAGACAACCCTCCACTGTTATAATTGGTTACCAACCCAAAAAGGGGACCAATTCTCTACACCATGGTTGCTCCCTTGTACTCTTACTTTTGTTACTTTTGCCTTGATATTGTGCCAGTTCCCTTTATAAAACTTCCGATGGCTTCATGCCAAACTCTCTCAAACTGCCCTCAAATGGCCCCTGGCAGAGTGCAGTACTGGCTCATCCCAGAACTGCAGGTGTTCCCACTGGTTGTGGCCATATCCTCACCCCTTCTGCCCCTAAATGGGCACTTGCCAGAGGATTCACACGCCCAGGGGGTCTGCACCAGAATGGTTGCACTTGGGCCAGGAATTGGACTCTAGGAGGGGGTGCTTTATTTTGAGGCCAAAGGCACAGCACTGTAGCATTGTGGCCATCATCTGGTAACAATGACACGGCAGAACCAATCGACATCAGTAGGAACCTCAACACAGCTGCAGCTTCCAGCCCACAATGACACAGCATGGCTCTCCTGAGGGGACAAGATGTTGCTGTCTCAGAAGCTTTTCCTGAAACTTCAATACTGCAAGCAATCTGTACTGGAATATTTTTTTAAAACCTTGAAACAATTTCCACATTTTCTGGGTAAACAATTAAAATTAGGGATTAATTTCCCACAAATCACATCTGCTATGTATTAATTAAAGAATGGAAAACAAAATTGTAATTTTTGAAAATGCACTGTCGATCTATAAAGTTTGGCACGCAATGAGAAGATTTTTAGATCTTCAGTATGTATGTGTTATGAGAAATATACAGAATCAAACAACATAAAAAATAAAAACACATGAGCCCCAAAAATCTACCACAATCTTACAGCACATAATACTAATCATCATAGCTTTATATACAGTGTAAGAGTTCATGACTAGCTTTTTCCAGCATTTTTTAACTGTATCTGTAACTGTAAATGTTTTATTGGTTTACAACATTAAATTAATAATTATTAATGTATTTATTTATATATTTCTCATTATTTTTGTTGCTGATCAACAGAAAAAGACGACATGTCTAAGTGAGAACTTATCTCTAAATTAATTACAAATACAAAATACGTACTTGTTTGCATAAGTATTCTCCCTTTCCAAGTGTGTTTTTGGCAGCAATGTTTGGACAGGCTATCAGCTTTGCACATCTGTATACTGTGACCCCCCCCCCCCTCGACCCCCCTATTCTTCTGTACAAAACTGCTCAAGCTCTGTCAGGCGGCATGGGGATCTTGAGTAAGCAGCCTTTTTTCAAGTCCAGCCACAAATCCTCAATTAGACTGAGTTCTGGACTCAGACTGACTTGGCCACTACTGGACATAAACATTATTTTTAAGCTATTGCTGTTGCCTTGACTTTAAGCCTATGCTCAGTGTCTAGCTGGAAAACAAATCTTCTAACAACTTGCAGACTGCAGCAGGGAAGCATCCCCACAGCATGATGCTGCCACCACCAGGCTTCACAGTAGGGATGGTACTGTATATTCATTAGGATGTGCAGGATTTGGCCAATAAGCTCAGTTTCAGTCTCAGACCATTGAACCTTCTTCCAGCTGACTACAGAGTCGCCCACGTGCCTTCTGGCAAACTGTAGCCGAGATGTCATGCGAGAGAAAGAGCGACTTTCTCCTTTTCACTTGCCCATGAAGCTGCGACTGGTGAAGCACCCGACCAACTGTTGTACTGTATGCACAGCCTCTCCAATCTCAGCCTCTAAAGCTTGTAACTCCTTCTGAATTGTCATTGATCTTTTGATGGCCTCAGTAGGCTCCTTGTTGCACGCTCACTCAGTCATTGAGGCTGGCTTGTTCTCGGCATATTTACAGCTGTGCCATATTCTTTCCATTTGTTCCAATGGTTATGAAAGTTTTCTCGAAATTAATCCGCTAACTCGTGCTTTTCAGTCAGCTTTTCACTGAGTTCAATGAGTGCTGCTCTGTGTTCACGGTGTAGATTTTACAACAATATTAAGTGTGTTTCCAACCAGCTGTTTTTATTCACATTTTCACATTGCACATAACAACTCCCAAGTGTAAATGCAATCTTGAAATATGGCGAAAAAGGTTTTCACTTGGCTGAGACGGAAAAGTTGCTGTATTGTTAAAAGCAAAATGTGACAAAGTGCAATGAAATCCAGCATTGTGAACAAATGTCATGTGAGTCCCCCAACTTTATGGAAGTGCAATACTAAATTGCTAGATTACTCCTTTATCACATGACATTGAGGAAGACTGTGAGCTGAGGTTGAAAACTCTGGAAACAAAAGAGTAATAAGGTATTCAGTTAAGATATGTAATTCAAAGGAAATTATTTGTGTATAAAATAACAAATAATTGCAGTTACACAATCAGCTGTCATGGACTTCATTGGGCAATACTGCTAGCCCCATAAGGTATTCCTAATAATACACACACAGAATAGCATAATATATACATGTACAATATGTGTGTTGTCTCTTCTAGTAAATATTGTTACAGACTACAGCTGCACATTAGTGTGTTCTCAATTCAAGATTAAACAAGTTTATTGTCATATGCATAGTAAAAACAGAGAAGTTTATATAATAATAACACATACACTTAATAAACACATGACAAAAATATGCACACAACAATAATATATTAGAATTAAAAAAGATAAAAAGACTAAGAAGATTAAAATTAAGCTTGATAAAAATAATCAAATTAAATCGGCAAGAGAAGTGCCAAAAAACCTGAGATAATTTATAAGGTGACTCTGTGCCTTTGTGCAAACAGATAAATGGTGATGCTGGAGAGTGGGGAGTGCAGTATTTAGTGTGCTGTGTTGTTCAGGAGCCTGATAGCCTGTGTAGAGAAACAGTTTGTGAGTCTTGTAGTCCTTGACAGTCCTGTCAAGACATTGTGTTGTGGGTGTGTGTTGTCCTTCATAATGTTCTGGGTCCTCCTGATGACCCAATCAATCAACAGAGTGTCAAATAATCATAGACAAAACACTGAGTTCCCTGTATGAAATGATCAACCTGAAGGATTTTCCAACGAACTGAAACTGTCAAAACAATTTGTAGCCTGAGAGCTTGTCATGCTAACAAAACAGTGGAGCATCTCATTGTCAACACTATCATAGAGACATCCTGCTTGTATCTGTCAGTTGTGCTGAGCAATGACTTCTTAAACTGAGACTAACTGTAAAACTTTATAGGGAAGTTCATGCTAAATAGTGAGAAGGAAACGTACTCTACGTTTCACTGTCATTCTTAGATTATACTTATCATTTGATGGCTTAAACAGGCATTGTTTTTGGAATGTCTACAAGTACAGCAAGATCATTCATTCAAGGAACAAACAGAGCTGTTTCAGATTGAATTGAATTAAGTGGCCTCTTTTTAGTTCTGATGACAAGTTGGAGGTCTCAGTGTGTCGATTTGTGTGTCAAAACACGTGTACAGTGCATGTGTGCTTATTACGACTTGAACGCAACATGTCCGTAGGCTTCCAAGTTTTGCACAGCACGCCAAGTGACGAGTTGGCGTAGACAGAACTCTGCAAAAGGTTGATGTGCCATCTTGACATAAAAATGAAACGCCCACTTCGACCAAGAACAACCTCAATGTTGGACCCCAGAGTGTCATTGATCATCTGTTTTCTCTGTTTTTCATCCAGTTTCCTCTTGGTCTCCCACACAGAGCCATGCAAAACTCACTGAGAAGGGGAACTCAGTGGATCTGTGTTGTTGTTTTTTTCAGTTAACAGTTAACAGAATTTCAGCCACAAATTAATCCATGCAAAACTTCAATTTCAAAGAGGAAATTCCAGCTGTTATGTAAAAAAAAAAAAAAACTTCATAGGGAACATTCAATAAATACATGATTAATTGCATAGTTTGCATTTTTCTTTCACATTATATAAGATACTCATGAGATGAATTAGGATAGAGTTCCCATGACTCAGTGCTGCCAAACAAAACGTTTTGTATTCTTTAGAAATCAAATCATTCAAGATATTGCATTTTAATAACTAAAATGAATAGAATGTAGTATTGCACTTCTGTGAAGTTCGAGACACACAATAGACGGTTTTTGAAAGAATCATGGTTTAGGATTGTAGCAGAGCAGCACTGAGACATCCTGATCTTTAGTCCACAGTAAAACATTGGATCGTACATTTCCCATAAGGCAACTGGATAACGTCCTTTATCAAACCTTCTTTGCCTTGTAAACACCTGGTTTCTCAAGTTTCACTTTCATGATAACATTTCTATTATCCCATTAGAGTGGACTGATTTATTTATTGCTTTACTAAAATGACACATTGCATATCATAATTCAAAGTATTAAAAAACGACTGTACATTATATAAATTAAACATATTGACCTGATCAATTTCAAGTGCAGTCTCTGATAACTATTGTTAACAAAATGTCTGCCATATTAATAAAATAATGATTTTGTTTTACTGGTATATATTAAAGATCTTTATGCAAAGTTTGGAGGATTTGCCACGTGTAGCTGACATGATAGAAACACTTTCAGCTTTGGCTTTGACAGGATAAACGAGGAGAACCATATGTGCAAAAGCCCTTTTTTCTGGTAAAGAATGTCATGTACTCTCGCTGTAAGTTCAAGTGGAGATCTGGAGATCTGGACTGCATCGATGGTGCAGAGAATGACCCCAGCTGCTCGCAAGACAGTGATAAAAACCAGAGCTGTCTTGCGGTCAATTCACTGAGGATTACAGCATAAAACTGACCTCCCAAGAACACAATTTTTTAGCTCTTATAGTGGCGTAAATATAAATGAAATATGAGATGGTTTAATCTATTCATTGAAACCTATAATTACTTACATTTTCATGGTCACTCACATAGATGTACAAATAGTGTGGATTTGAAGAATCTTAATCCCAGATATGAATCAATTCAATATTCCATCGCTGTTTTTGGTGACATGGGTTTCTTAGTGTTGGTGTAGGGTGTCACAGGGATGAGAAAATAACTTTGTAACAGCATTTTATCCCATTTGTGGCAAAGGCTTTCACTTTATCGACACCAAATTCCCAAAAATAAATGATGGAGCCAGCACTTTATTATACTCTCCAAACAGGTGCAGATATTTTCATACAGCTGTTGACAGAGCAACTGCAGACTACAACTACTGCTGTTGAAAGAAGTCACAATGAACTGATAACATATCACTTGCTTAACTGCTCAATGGGAGTGCTTGCAACAAGAAGTTATAATTCAAAATAAAGACCAAGACGCCAAGAATCATGAGAGAATATGCATATGTTCCTGTCTTCCCAAGGACTTGCAACACTGAAAAGTGCTGTTTTAAGAATAGTTTTCTTTCTAAAAACTATATAATATACAAAGTTACAATGGTCAGTTTACATGGGAAAGGACAGAAAACGTTGTGCAGAATGAAATCAGGCACATAAGGTTAATTTCTGAGAGCTGAAGAGATAACCTGAGGCACAGGATGATTTTTCACCCAGAAGCATCTGAGAAGTCCTCTTTGAAAAACTTTTGAAAAAGGCAGGCACTCTCAAAAAAAATACTTGGCCAGTGATTGGATGAACCATATATCTATCTATCACCATCTAACCTTGCAAGGCAGCTGGATTCACTAGATCACATGATTCCCCACAGGATGCTAACAAGTTCATCACTTGAAGCCTGGCAAGATGGATCCTTGCGTGATCTCGTAAATCCAGCTGTTTCGCAATGTAACTAAAGAGAAGAAACATAATGCATTATTTTCTATGGCCTGTGTGATGTTAAATATCCACAGATAAACACAATATCCAATTTAAATCCTTGTGTTTTTGAGAAAGCAAAAAAAAAAATCTTGTTTTAAAATGAAACCTTATATGTGAATATGCATCCAGGCTTTGTATCTGGGTCACATCAGCAGCAACATCTTTCTTCTTTCTGAATAAAAGCAGAAAATCCCATTGTTCCGTACTGTACTTTATCATCACTCTAACTGGTGATCTGTCTTTCTGTTGCTGAAGTCATCGTTTTTGGTCAGGGTTTTTGGAATGACCCGCGGTGTTGCGGGAAATAAATTTGCTGCTTCTATTCTGCAGGCCAGAAGCACATAGCTGAAGTCATATTGTTGCCGGGCTCTGGTAGTATTCAGTCAACTGTAGCTACTGATACTTCACTGAAACACATTTGGGTTTGCTGCCATCTACTTGATGCATCATCTGCTGTTCTTACATGCAGTTCTTTATTTTTATTCTATAAATAACACTTCTCGGTCAGAAATGAGGACACTAAAACAACATTCAGGTTTTGCTCTGTAGGTGATGACACTTGTGGCTTACAGTATGCCTTAAATTAGAATTCACAGGGGAAATATTTGCAGGTTTGAAAAAAAGTGAATTTATTTTATATTCTAAGCTTGACCACTACCAGCCTGTCAGTGGATGAAAGGGAATGTGAATGGTAGTTTCAGGGTGTTTAAAAGAGAAACTCAAACAAAGTCTACTTCAGTGGTGTCATCAGTGCCCAATAGAGCAGAGAATATTGGATAAAAAGATTTCTGCGGTTTCTCTGTTCATCAAAAACTGCTGATCGTGTCACATGCTCTCATGTTGATCTGGAAAAATGGTTGACTCACTAACTGTATTGTTAATGTACCTTGCTGTGCAGTTACCTAATATAGAATGATGAGCGTGAGGTATTCTGCATTTCAGCTATGTTTTCCATTACATGAACACATCCACAGTTTTCCTCTTACAAAAAGAGGACTAGTTTTATATTCTCCATTCCTCACTGATTCAAAAGCACAGATATTCCAAATGCACCAAGAGGGCCAAGCAACACAGTGATCCACTTAACATTTTTGGGAGAAAACTGTAGATAGAGGCAGACCTCAAATAAAATATGCTGAAATTACACAGATTAAAAACACAAGAAGGTCAAAGGAAGACACTCACAATATCAACTGAACCAAACAAAATCTACATTTCTTCATTTGGAAAACAAAATGTTTGGTCTACAAGCTAGCGCACACAGGGTGTGCTGAAAACCTGACTTAGCAAGCCAAAGACACAGCATGTAAACAGTATGACAGGGTCCTGCACTCCCAAAGAAAGACTGTTGTTCCAGTGTGGACAGGTTCTTGGCTAACTCGCTTTGAATGACTGATTGGATTGTAGTCAAAACTCTGCTTCTGGCATGGCTCTGCAGGAAAATAGAACAATATTGGGCGCTGTCAATTTGTCAGGGTATTCCATTACATTACAACGGTGTGGATCAGATGCAAATATGAGCTGAGTCATCGGAGTTTTGCCAAACAAATATTGCAGTGCCTTGAACAATGTAAAATTTAATGCATACATCTTAGGGTCAAGGTTATACATTACATAAAACGTTAAAAGAAGTGGCCTGTCAGAAGCCCTTTTACCATATGTGAAATCAGAATTGAGATCCTAACTGTCATCATGAACAATGGAAGTCCTATGGTTGAAGCTTTCATTCATGTCACACAGGAAGAAAAGCACCAGCACTTGATCTGAAAGTGATATGAGCTGTTTTTTCCAGGTTTTAGTTGTTTTTTTTAATTGGCAAAAATAAAGTTATATCTGCAATGGGCCTCCTCTTTTCTTTAATTCCATCATTTTTACCCTTCCTCTTTTTATTCTTGCCTCTTCTTTCTCTTATGTCCCCTATTGTTAACCAATACTCAGTCCACTTTGCCATCCTATTGCCAAAAGCAAAGCTGATGAAAGCCCTACATAGTTAAACAGCTACCTGACTATTTGTATCACAGGTCCTCTAATGCCTCTGTTTTGTCTCTGAAATATATTCTCCTGGTGCCAAAGAGCCAAATGGAGTGATCATGATTATGCAATGTGTTTGTGTCTTAGTATGTGTATCTCTGCCTCAGTATAGAGTGCCATCTGGATAAGGAGATAACTTGTGTTGAACATGTTGAAAAAGGAGAGAAGTGCTCAGTGACTCCTAGACAAAGTAAGGTCAGCGGTGAAGCGCTTTCGGAAGTCCTCATCGCTGTGACCGACTACACCACTTACCGGCCAAGTGCATTAATCATCATCACACGCCTTCTTTAAGTGAACAACACTCTCTTCCTGATTACAGATGACTTGGCATGGGATGCTTCCCAGTCCAGGGCAAAAGTTGAGAGCATTGCATGACTTGCTGATGCTTTTTGCAGAACACTCCAACATGACACCAGTAATAAATAACACCTATAAAACAGTAATAGCTTAACTGTAAAATCTGACTAAATATCGTAAATCTTAAATGACTAAAAATAGACTAAAATATCTTTCTACAACTAAACAACATTACTAAAATGTGCCTGATATACATGTTAGTCAAAAATATAAAATCGAAATCGAAATCATCTACTAAAATGAAAACTTTCAAGTTTAGAAAACTCCATTGTTGTTATGAATAAGGCCACTAATATGGAAAACCATATGTGGCTGGGCTGTGGCAAGGCCCGGATTTGGTTTTTAAAATTTTAGGTTACACTGACCCTCAACTCAAATCAGCTAAAAACCCACAGATCCTTTATAATGATACATGTGGCAGTAAATGATGGTTAAAGGGAAACATTCCCCTAAAATTTCAGAATGTAATAGTTAATAAAACAATTAAAAATAACAAACTATTCAACAAGATATTAAAACAGGAAATGTATTAAATGTAAATGGTTTAAAACTGTAAAAATATAAAAAATAATTTTCAATACAAATTACAATAAAGGAATGCTAAAGGATAGTTAGCTGTTGCTGTGGATAGTGAGGGGGGAGTACTCACCATGCTCCTTTGCCCAGAATCTAAATGGTGAAGGAAGTACAAAAAGTACAGCCAATCCCAAAATTATGGGAGTGTGAAGCACCAGTGAGGAACTCTATCACCAAATCCCTACCGTCTGGGCAGCCATGCTCGCCACCAGTCCTATAGCACTTCTACAAAAACAGAGAACACCTGTTAAATTCACAACATTAGCCCCATGTGGCAGCTACAACGATCTATGTTATTAATTCCTTGGAGGAAAGCAACCTAGTGTCACTGAGGAGGTGGAGGCCATTCGCCACGAGGTCATCCACCTCCCGAAGACCTGGAGGCTGTATCCCGTGGGTTTGCATGGCTGGCAAGAGACAGAGCCTTCGTGAAAGCAGCTGGAGCAATCAGCTGGTGCCATTCCAGGACACGTTCCATTATAGAGCGGGCTTTTGGGATGATGAAGACCAGGTTCCAGGCCATCTTCCTGCAAGCCCTTGAGGTGCACCATACTTTTGTAAATGAACAGTGTCCTCCTCCCCTCTGCATCTCTCTGTACCCTTATGTCTTCCTTTATGAGCTAAAAGAAGTTTACCCTCTCACTCTCTCTCGCTCTCTTTCTCTTAAGTGGCTCTGGCCGGCTTTCGTCCTCCTGGTCATCCACTGTTGTATTTGGCACTGGTGTGTCCTCAGGGATGTAGGCAATTAGGACAGGGGGTGTGGTGGAATGCCTCTGACCCAACACCTCATCCATGAGGACAAACTATGGCCAAGTTGTAGCAGTGGGTTTCCCATTCACACCCTCTCCTGACCCCTGGACACTTGCAGTCCTTAGACAGGGGAAATCAATCATGGCAGTCAACAACAACAACAGCAGCAAAACAAATTTCAGCAGAAGTGTCTTTATGAACTTGCATGGTGAATATGATTCAAATTCAAAAATCACATGTACATATTTTGTATTTCTGTTAAAAGTCCCTGTTTTTTTTTAATGCTTTCACCTTGTCCAGCAGGCCCATTTTCTCCAGAATTGTCCTAATCACAGAGAACAAGACAAAAGGTAAATACATGATGTTCCCACAGGGCTGCAAACTTATGAAGATTGGACAAGGTGACACAGCAGGACAGACACAAAATCCCTAAGAAACAATTTACTTAAATGCTCGTGGGTTAAAGAAATGACGTGGCATTCACAGTCTGTGTGCCTGAGACAGCACTAAAATAAAGAACACAAACAAACGTACGGTTTGTCTTGTTATGGGCTATATATAGTATGAGGGTTGATTCAACGGTAACCTTAAGTACAAGATGGTCAAATGGAGATATGGACTATTGTTGCCTTGAATAAATAAACAACGTCGACACACTTGCTATGTTTTTAACTAAATGGTTCACTCATAAACAAAAGTGACCATGAATAAATGAAGATTAATTGAAGTAGTTATTTTTGTAAAAAGGTTCCTTATAGTTATTCCATCTTCCACACGAACATAAAGAAGGAGATGCAAGTGAGAAAAAACTTGTCATTTGATCATGACGCTTTCTCGTTCTCTCACGCGCACTGCATTGACAGTAACACACACGCATTCACTCTCCAGCACGCTCGCTCCAGATTCCGGGAGATTAGATCTAATTTCCAGTTCGTCAGGGAGCTGCTGTCAATATGCGGCAGACTCCCGGAACTTCCGGGAGAGTTGGGATGTCTGAAATACATAATGGAATATAGATACTCGACAGTTAGCCTGCCACGGAGCAGGCTAGTTCTGCAGTATAAGTTGCCTTGGTTACTTAGCAGGGAATCATAAGCCACAGTAATGCAACAAAACTCACTTAAATTAGCAAGGCTTATAGAAATAAGCTGGTCTTTTCCTTTATCCTGTCTGATGGAAAACCCCTCAGGTGTCTGGCGTCGTACAAGCTCACTCACTGACATGACTTATTGCGACAGTGAGCTATCAGTTATCATTTACACCCATTTCATGCTTTGACAAGTCAACATTTTTGCTGTAATTTAAAGAAAAAGTCAAATCGTCAAAAACTTTACGGATTTCTATACTGTAAAATAAATAAGTGCATTCGCTCCACAGCCCATGACACAGCACCAGATATTTTACACTTTACACACATTGTAACTAAGAAAAAGGACCTATTACTTCATTGTAGTTTCAAGGCAAGTCTACAAAACTAGTCAGCAAAGAAAAAGGATAAGCTAAACAGAACTGTATCAAGGTGGTGTCAAAAACAGAGTTTCAACAATAGCAACAGGCTCAACAACAGCAACACCATCCCAACAAACAACTCAGGGGCCAAACATAGCACTAGTCATGGAGGTTGATATGCAGCTCCATGACGATCAAATGAAGTTCAGGTGTGGGTGATCCAAGCACTCAGAGAGGGGCGTGGTTGAAACTCAGTGAGCGAGAGACAGCCCTCTTCCAAGAGGCCACAGAAGAGTCAGTGGACGTAACACTATGAGATATTTTTGTTATGTAAAATAAGGATGAGTAATAATGACATAATAAACCCGTTGCTGTCAGATTTGGATGGTTTTGCATTGCAGTCACGGAGAGAAGTTCAGCATGCTACCTGGAAACAAGCTCTAGGGACTTTTCTGATGATCAACAGTTCACTAGCAACATTGCCAACTGACAAGTGATGACATTTAAAACATTCAAAACAAAAAAGATGAATCACACTGTTAGTATTACATAATATATTTCAGGGGTTAGGGCTCTCTCTCACCCAGTCTGATAAACATTAACGCTGATGAAAAATACTGTGTTTGTTGCAGGTCAATCCTGATTTCAACATATTAAATTTAACAAAAACACAGAAATTAGTCCTCTCAACTTGACTTTGTATTAAACTTTCCTACTTGTTGCAATGATATTCTCAATGCCTTTCATTTCTCAGCTTTAAAACAGAGCTGCATGATCTCTCCAAGAACATCAGAAGCCATAAAATTCAATGGATATAAAATATTCTACCTTTTCTATTGTTAACTTCAGCTGTTTATGATTCCCTTTGCAACCCACCCAAACATTTCATAGACTATTCATCATCTTTTCATATATTTTTAATATGATCTTAAACAAAGATGAATATTTATGGAAAACCACGACCTGTTCCTCCAGCCAACAACTTTTGAACCAGAAACTGGAAACTTCTCTTTATAATAAATGAATGAAAAATAATAAAATTTTTCATTGTCAGATAAGAGAGGAAAAGGGCCTAAAATGAGAAGCGGCCTCCTTTTATTATGTATTTTTTATCTCCTTTTGCCTGAAGATGAGGCTCACCGTACCTCCATGAACTTCACCTGCCACCTATTATCTGTCTTCTCAACCTGACGTTTATTGGCCCATCCTGACGTTTATGGCCCATTCTCATTCACTTGAAAGTATCGACAGTCACTGAAAAGCACCCATCTGTCTTTGATTTCCTTGCTGCTTGGAGCCTTTTGTCTAACCACAAGACCCCAAACCCCTTATGAAAAGTGCACATGCACCAATACTGTACATAAACAAATCATTTATAACCTTCTTGAAGATGGCGATCTTGGCAGCAAACTGTCCACATCAACTTAGGCAATAGCTTAACTTGAGCAGAATTTGCAAAGAAATAGTCATTTCAGCTCCATCGCTTAAACATAAAGATCGAGCGAGAGATGGAGAGGAGGAAACTGAAGCAACATCCCACTGTGGGTAAACAGAGCAGCCAAGCTATTTTTATTAGTCAGCTCAATCTCTATGGAGACTTGGGGTGGGGATGGAACCTCCTTTATCGAAACCTGGCAAGTCCTGATCAGAAACCTGTTGGGATTTCTCTGTCTAAAAGAGAGAGCTCCCATAATGACGTCAGACATCTCTGAAGCATGAGGTCATCAGTTAGGGAAAAATGTCCCACTCATTTTTTCTTCTAACGATGTTGTTGGGTGGGAATCGAAGGTCAAAATGTCTTTCTTATGTTGTCCGGACATTTAAAATTGACCCCATCTGTAGTTGCAAAATGTATAGTATAACGCATGCTTCAGATGTGTATGGTTGAGTTCATTTCAATTGCTGTAAGTTACCTGAAACTAAAAGCAGGGCCCTCCCACTTAAACCTTTGGTCTTAAAAGAACAATACAGCTGAGTACAGCCAGGATCATCTTCCGACAGGTCTGTAACTCCAGAACCAGGTACAACAGTGTACCTAAAATGGAAACAAAAAAAAAAAAAAACAACATGTTTCAGCACAGAGATTTTACTTAAGAATATGTGGGAATGATTGATGAGAAAGCTGTCAAATGTGGGGCCCGGGATCACGGCCCCTCTGCAACAAGCACAAAAGCTGTCTGACATTCAGCGCAAGCTGTCTCTCAAACTTCACCACACAGGAATTTTGGAGAGCATCACTTTTTATGCTATTAAAAGTTATTCCACTGTGGTCCAAATGTTGAAGAAAAATGTGATGCATTTAGAGTGCACATAAGGTTAAGCCTATACTGTTGGGATGAGCTATGAACTCGGAAGACCTAGTGCTGTGTTACACGTCTTGAGTGTGTTAATGTACGTGCATGTGTTCTCCGTGCCAGAGGACATTTTTTAATGACACAACTTAAGCACACAAATATGGATTTGCCAAAATACACACGTTACTCTAGCTCTCTGAACATATTGTTATACAGTGAGAGAGAATAATGAAGGTGCTTCAAGCAGACACCAAGACCAAAGCCTTGGGGGTGCAGCAATGTCTCCCAAAGTCTCAAAAGAGTTATATTTATACAATAAATGTTATATGCACACACACACACACACACACATATATAAATGCTCTTAAAATCCATTCATATCTTTGCTGTATGTTTTTTTTAATGCATAGCGTGACAGTTGCACTGTTTGTATATAGATGAAATAATCAGAAAGTATGTGTTATGGGTAGCAGAGCAGTTGGACCCAAATGCAGAGACTGCAGGCTGATGAAAAGGTTTTTTATTCTTGAACAGAACATGCAAAATAAAAACAGTACAGACTGAACTGAACAGAGGATCAAAACAGGACTGCAAACCAAAACTCAAATACAGGCAGAACTAATAAGAGAATGGGGAACAGGTGACTTGATTGGCTGGAAAGACATTGGAAACAGGGCAGGGCTGACGAGACTGATACAGGACAGGTGTGCAGGTAACAGCAGGCTGGGGAAAACACATTGAGGGCAGGGCAGGTGTGGAGGGAAAAACTGGCTGGGGAGGATTTTAGGAACACAGAAGGAAAAGAAACAGAAACTGAAAAACCAAAACCCAGAAAACACGGCACTCTTAATACAACCCAGCATACTGTTAACCATCCAAGAAAACACATGAATATAAACCAAAGTACACAAATCCATCAGCTAACCAATAAGGCAAGGCAGTCCTTCAAACCAACAACCCCAGTAATATAAATAAGGAAAACCAAAAGGAGTGGACAACAGAAGTATAAAACAGGAAACCAAGAGAACAAAAAACAAACACAACGAGTACATGACAGTGTGAGCTTATATTGTACACTAACAAATCACAGCCGAAAGTAAAGCCATAAAGCTGCACTCACAAGCTTTTTATTTGTAAAGTCTCTACAATCAATATATTTTTGTAATAATGTATCAAATGTATAATGTGAGAGTCATCGCTCATAGTGATAAACCTACATAGAATTATCAGCAACTCTGCATCTCCATTCCTCTTTGCAGATCTTTATAGCAGGTTTCAGTTCACTGTTTAGCTGTCCAGTTGTAACTTTTCTATTTGGTTCACTCTTAGTGCTCTCAGCTCTAGGCTAATTTTCAGAGAAAAAATTCCAAAAACCCCACTGTACACTACCATTCAACACCAAATGGCAGACAGACACACCCAGTGATTAGCTGATGAACACAATGGAGCATTTAGCAGGTAAGAAGCCAGATATTCCCCCCAGAAGTTGGACTTGAACTTACATTCACCAGGTTGACAGAAACATGACAAATGAATGATAATGTTGTTAAAAAGTTGTCTTCACAAACTGCAAATGGCCAAAAAAAACTTTTATTAGAAAATTGACAAGAGTTAGATGATAAAATTGATATAACTCTCATACCTGTCCATTCAACATGAAGCTAGCCTGTTCAAAGATAACAAAATTCACCTACCAGCACCATAAAACGCACTAATCACCAAATCATGTTTGTTTCATCCGTGCACAAACTTAAGGACAAAAATGACAAGTTGTGGATTTACAGCAGGCTGTGTGCTGGACTATTTCTTGGCCGGGTGCAGCAAATTCCTTAGGTCTTGTCATCACCCTGAGGTTCCCGAGCAACTAGCAGAGCCTCCAAAGACACCACATTTAATAGACAAATATGACAGTGCTGTGGATCTCCATGTGTAACCCTCATGAGAAAGCAAATAAGCATGTGCTCCAAAAAAGCCAAACTATTCATTTCAACAAAAAAACAAATTTAAAATATATTTATTCTTTGTAGGCTCTTCATCATAATCTGCCCATGTTTTGTGGCTTCTCCTTGCCACACTGCCACAGTGAGGCTCCAAAGAAATATATATTGGCTCATCTCCGGCAGCAGCATGCCTGTAAATAAATGCTTACCATCTCTTGTTGCAGCTCCAGAGGCATTCCCTTGTGTCCAGTTACCTTCCCATGTCAGTAGAATGCTAATATGCTCGTACGGCTTCATCGGATATGCAGGGTATGCCGAGGATGCCAGCCTGAGCATGAGCAGGGTCCCCTTGTGGAATGTTTTCCTAGGTATCATTTTCTCATTCCTTCCGACGTCTTTGAGTGCACAAGTTTAGGGGAGCTCAAGTACACTGAAATAGTATTGGGACCAGTGTTATACAGTGTACAGCATGGTGCCTTTGGCCTAAATCCAATTGATTTACAGTAGCAAAGTGTTTACTGAGTTTTATAGATAACAAGACTAGGTTGAAACCTAGAGTATGGCTGGACCATGTATGGGTGTGCACAATTGTGGCCAATTTGTTACAGGGATAGTCAGTGCTAGTGTTTATAATGTGAATTCCTGTATATTAAATCTTTATCAGAAGGCTGTAGTGGGAATTATAAATGAAACTTTTGACAGCACTGGGAGCAAATTCAGGCTCAGTTATTGCAGTTACAGGAAGCACACCTACAATAAACTGATAAAACAGCCTACATTCATCATATGTTTTACCTGCAAGACTTGTATTTTACTGCTGTTGGCCATTTGTGATGTGAAAACGTCTAAAGAAATAAAACATTTGCATCCTGGCTGGTAGTTCAGTTATAAAATCATAACGCACTGTGGAGCGTCTTTCCTGTCGGCTGCTGCCATCGCTGCCAGCTGGAGAGTCGATCACACTGGACAGTATAGGAGCAGATAGCACAGACGCTCTTTTTAAACAGGTGTTTATCTGACTTCAATGCATGTAACGCTGCGACTGAGAGGTCGGAGCAGGAAACAGTCATTGTATATGTATTGTATCTGTCCTGTGTCTTTAGTTCATTTAGAGACAAAACTATAAAAGTGTGCAGCCTGTCATATTGTCAGGCATATCCAGGGAGATAATATCAGTAAATCTGAGTAGAATACGAACTTTGCTGATCTCGATATAATACACTGCACGGAACACAGAGGGGGGGGGGGGGGGGGGGGGGGGGGGGTAATTTCTACCTGGTTCCCAGGTAATACAAATCCTATGCAAATAGGATGATGATGAAACAGAAAACAGTATCTTTGCCAATTAGTTTTGAAAGAGCAACTGCCAGCGTTGAAACTCCAGGACTTGGCTGGTCGACCAATGGTGCAACTTCATCACTCACTCACTCACGGACAACCACATGTGTAAGGCTTGCCCAGCTGTTGAGGTCCAGCCAAAAAGAAGTAAACTGAGTCAGGACTGTTTCAGACTTGGCTAGAGGGTATTTGTTTCACTATGAAGTGAAAAGGGGAAAAAAGATTTCATCTGCTTTTGGCCATGTTTATTTCTCTTTCAGATATCCATAACAAAATGAAGATGAGCTTTTCATTTAAACAGATCCAAGAAAACACTTTACCATCTTTACCACACTGAATTTCTTTAGAACAACAGAACCATATTCTTTGTGAAATGTGGTTGCAAGGATCCTCAGGCCTGTCATCTCTAATTTGTAGTGTTGGATGGAAGATTGGGACCATCAGCAGTTTTATTGTGCATTTAAAATGTTCTGGCGCATGCCTATGAACCAAGGACCATTACAGATCATGACAGTTTCCGTGGTCATGTCATGTCAAAATATGTATTCACAATGTTTACCAGTGCTTTGAAAACAGTCACAGTGTGCAATAAACACCGAGATCCATACCCCTGCCCCAAGGGATAAACATAGTGCAAGCATTTTCAGGTCCCTCAGCAGATTCAGTTATCATGTAATTGTAGCACTTTAAGAACCTTTCAACTATGTTGGCTTAAAGATTGAGATTTAAAGTCCACTGCTGACCTGGGGAAACCTAATACAACAAATTATTCGTTGCACAACATGTACCAAACCAAAAGATGTTTCTGAACAGAACATCCTGATCTGAAAGGTTCAGAATGAATCCATTACACATAATACTCATTATGGTTCTAAATAAGTACCATAATACAAATATATCAATATATACACTTTTATGTGATATTTTTTTTACACAATAAGATACTCTACAACAAGTATACTTAAGTTTAGTTTTGATGTGCACTACATATAAACCAGTGGATGTGCATTAGCAAATTTCCCTTATGTACATACAGGTTAATCTTAATTATATTTAGATCAGTTGTTCTCTCTAAACTGACACAGATTAGACCATGGATAGGATTTTGTCCCAGTGACCCTAATCGGATAAGATGTGTACTTAAGTATGTTATATAACAGAAACAGTCATACATTCTGTCATTGTGTTACTTATGGATGGAATTACAGTGAACATTTTAGCTGGGGACCCCTTGAGCCCCTTTAAAGACCCCAGGGGGCCCTCGGACCCTACTTTGAGAACCACTGATTTAGATGTATTCTCCCATAAACTAAATATTTTTCCAATTTAGTTTTTGTAGCGACTATTTCATGTAATGTTACTAATACATAAACAGGATCAAAATGAGTTACTCAGCTATCTATGGTTAAAGTTAATAGTTTATGTAATGAGTGTTAGCAGCTAGATGGTTGTCCTGGAGAAAGACACACAATACCCTTTGTATTTCTATTTGGCAAAAACACATAGTGGTTTTTTCTTCTTTGAATACTAAAAAAACAGAGTATCTTTCTGGATTCTTTAGTTTTTTGTAGCCAGTGCAGAACACATTTACTAGAATTCCTTTTTTAACTACAGCTGATAAAATCTTTCAGGGATGTCAGTCAGAGAAACGAAAGATCATCAGATGTTTATTATTTTCACTGCATTTTCACTCCTTGTGTAGTCTTATTCCCATAACCCTGGCCATTTCAGCCTTATATCTAATGAAGCCTTCAGTAATCTAAAGTATCTTGATGACCACCTGGTAGATAACAAGACTAATAAGAGAGTTAGAAACAAGAACTAACAAACTAGCTATTACACAAATGAAATCAAATGATGAAAATACAACCCATGCAGATATTCAAAATACAAGAGGTGGGAATGATAAAGGTAAGAGCTTTCTTCAAATTTATGTTCATCCTGTGGTAAACATGTCTCCAGAACATTATCTTTAGAGCACAAGTTACTGTATGTAAAAAAATATTCCTTGAAAATGGTTAAAAACAATAAAACATCACTGCTACGCCGATGATGTTCAGCTCTACATATCCACTTAATCCATCATCAGTCAAACTCACTTCACCCTGACCAACTGCCTCAGTGAAATTAAATCATGGATGCAAGCAAATTTAATCAAAGTAAAACCCAAAGCCCTCACCAAAACCACGCTCAACTTCTGTCTCACCATTGACGCCATCTCATTCGCACAGCATGCAGATCTCATTACCAAAACAATCTTTTTTTCCATTTGAAAAAGGCTGCTCTGCCAATCTCTTTCCTTTTGTACTGCTGAAATTCTAATACACGCTGTCATTACATACTGATTCAACTACTGCCATAGCATTCTTTATGGTACATCATGGTGTATGCTACTCTAGTACATCCATCAAAGTACTCTGCCTCCTGACTCCCTCCTGTGACCGCAATTTTTTTAATGTAACATAATAAAGTTTAAGTCAGGTCAATGCAGCACCACCCTGCCATCCTATAATGTGGGTCAAAGAACTTAATAAAACACAGTTAAATCACATAAAACCCTATCCATATCATAAACAAGCACCAGGCCTTGCAGGTTATTCAGAATCAGAATCATCACATTAACATTTCACTGGGAAGATGGAGTTAAAAGCCACTGTTTGTCTGACGTTATTGTGCGTGCACAGTATCAGTGTGTTTTTGTACACTGTTTAATCTCTCTCTGATGGATTTTTAGAAGGTTTTCGTAATGTAATAAAGTATTTCTCTTCTCTGTGACTCATTTAGCTACCCACTGCCAGACACAGCTTACATTTTGGAACTCACTCATCTCCACTGTTGTCTAAAAATTGTTGAAAGTAGTGTTCAGCATTACTCAACATGACAGTGAGCAAAGAGTGTACTTTGTCCTGAAACAACATAATTGAGGACAGCAAGTGCTTTTTCTACCTTTTTGAAAATAGTTCAATTTTAGGCTTATGAAGCTTCGGTGTAAAAAAGGCAAAGTGAATTCACACTGTTCTGTTTCCTTCATTTCTATCGATGAAGGATAAATACTTTAAATAATAATAAATGTGTGAGTGGCAGTGATTGACAGTACAATAATGACTAGATAGCTAAAGCTAAAAGGTTAACTGCCATAGTAGCATATTATGTTTTTCAATGAGAGTTTTTATGTAACGGATGACATTTCCTACTTTTTGTCATTAAAACATCTTCTTTTCATGTCACATACAACATTTTCAAATTTAAGACATTTAGTCCAACAAGTTTTGCACAACAATACATTTGGCAAAATATACATTTCTCTATAGTTCATATCAACACGTTTGGGATAACAAAAAACATCATTTTCATTTGGCTGTTGATGAAAAGGAGAGGATGCATGTACACTTTCAAACTCCAAGCGAGAAATAGTGTTTGATAGAAATTGCAATAGATTAGTGCAATAGAGTAGAGGTGCAATTGATTATATAGATTATAAAATGTCAAATATGTGTGTACTGTCAGGTAAAATAGCAAGAAAGTATCACAAGAAAGTGCGTCACTATGTCCAAAACCATCTGAGAAATAGGCCAAACCATTCGTGTTTTTTTGGCCTGTGAAAGAGAACCTTAAATTTTAATATCCTTAAATCTTAATATCAACAACTCAGCTATCTAGTGCAGTGCAGGGACAGAAACCACAACATCTGGAAACTATAATCCAAACAAACACATGAACCATGACAGTGAATGCTTACATGCTGACTGCCAAGATACATTTTTTTATCCACTTTATATGTCAATTACCACAAATAATTACCAAAGTGTATCATGCTATTTAGTACTTCCAACGTCAAATGCATCAAGAAAGGAGATGCAAAAAATAGATCAACTTGGATTAACTCTTTTTCATTGGCCCCAGCACCATTGATAAAGCACTTTTCAGCTCAGTAATTTAAGCAAGACGATATCCTGAAGGCAGCAAGAAGCCTGGGTTAAATAGGACAATTGGAAAGAAAAGTCTTGTGGACTTTGGACAGACATCATTAGATTCCTCATACAAGCAGTCTATACAACCCTGTCTCAGAGAAACTCCATTAATATACAACTAATATACAACTGTACTACAACTAACTAACTCCCATTTTGAAGCCTCACATTTTGCGATTGGACCATTGCCATCTTTGATTTTTGGAGCCAGAAGTTAACGTATTTGGACAAGAGGGTTGAGCTGACTCGAGTGCCAGCTGTTATCTTCGTTAGCACGGTGCATTAACAGTGTGTGGTTAACTGTGATAATGCTGTTAGTTAATTTGCTTACTGGAAAAAGTGAGTTTTCTTTTAGTATAGCCAAAAGCTGAACAAGACATGTTTACTGCACCTCTGTTCTCGCCTCACCTTTCTAACTGGGCGCTACCTGCCTGAACACAATATCCACAAGAAGAAACTACAGCAATATGAAACTTTTTATGATGTTTGGGCACTGGTAGCATTTGGTTGTCTGTGCCTTTCCCTACAGACTGCTAGGGCACATGAATGGTGTGAGAATAGTAATGAGCATATTTGAAATCTTTGTGCCCAGAACTTGAAAATGAAATGTCAGCTCACCAGATGTGCATCAAAGTTAAGGTGAGTAATGTCAAGTTACTGGCCAACGGGGTGGGTAATTAATCAGTTTTAAGACTCATATTCTAATAGAACAATAATGACATGTAATGACAGTGAGGGAGTATCCAAACCCCACCTACTGTTTTCATCCATTCATACAAGCAAAAACGCTTCAGTATGTAAAAGGGATGGGTAAACTGAAAAAATAGTGTGACGATGAATCATTTACTTTTCAACCAGGCACATTAATCATTTTGTACCTTACAAAAGCTGTGCCAAATAGTTATGCATGAGGATGAGAAGAGACCAAACCAGCCTCACCCTATTATCTTAGAGGTTCAGAGATCACAAAAGGCAGACACCCACCATAAATGTCACATTATTTATTAAATGTCATATTATACTAAATTGTTCATATTAGGATATAAAAGTCATGATATATATTCAGGGGAACAGGACACAGACTATCTGAGAGAAAGCAAGCAATGAGAAACCAACTAATCCTCTTTTGAAGCTTAGTTTGACTGGCTTAAATTTTACCATCTCCTTATATTTGCTATTGCTACCTTCCTTCCACTGTGAATTTCCCTCCCACCCACTCACCTCCCTTCCTTCCTTCCTTCCTCCCTTCCACTCCCAATTAGACGTATTTACTTCCCAAATCCTAATCTCTAAAACATCGGCAGAGGCTTTAGCCCTGGCTCCCTCGAGGCAGCTCTGCTCCTCCCAGCGCCTCTCTCTCTCTCTCTCTCTCTCTCTCTCTCTCTCTCTCTCTCTCCTCTCTCTCTCTCTCTCTCTCTCCTCTCTCTCTCTCTCTCTCTCTCTCTCTCTCTCTCTCTTCTCTCTCTCTCTCTCTCTCTCTCTCTCTCTCTCTCTCTCTCTCTCTCTCTCTCCCCCTCTCCTGCTTCACGCTGTCTTTTGTTCTGCTGATGAGGTCATGTTCGAACCATTCCTCTTTGGGACCTCGTGTGATACAAGCCCAAACAGAGGGGAGCCAAACCTCTGTTCACACATGAGATCAAGATAGTCGGGGGCATGTTTCCACAGATTGCCCCTGGGTATATGTCTGTGTAGGTGTGTCTGCGTGTGTGAGAGTCAGAGATACACTCACGAGACCTGATCATTAGCTTGTTATTATAATGACGATAATGATAATGGAAATGTAATAACTCTTTCATTAGAAACTCTTTTGAAAACTCAATTGTGTCATGTGAAAGGAATCCTAAACATACCGTTAGGGCCTTAATTAAAGAAATACAGTACATGGTTGTGTGGGATTCCTTTTCGGGGTTAGAGAACACCGCATGCTACATCTCCATAATTGTTGCTTGTTAATTTCTTTCTGCTGATTGTTTTATGTTATTCTATACCTTTTTACTCATTGCTATAGAGTGGGTGAGCTTTTTCTTCAGATGCCCTGTCCTGTTCATTTTCTACATAGTCAATAGCAGATGACTGACAGGTAGAGGTGACTGTCCAAAGCTTGGACAAATTGGCATGACCATCACCAGTACAAAATATATGACCATACCAGAAAATATATGGTTCTTTTACCAAAAATAAAAGTCAAAGATGGAAGCCTGCATGCATACAATCTTAAGGGAAAAGGTTAACTACATTTCTCAAGGTGCATTTTGGTAAATTGTTACATACACCAAAGTCAAAGACTATGCTGAATCAGAAAACTGATTATACAGTCTGACACAGAAGTAAAAGGCTTACATATCTCCTCTTTGCATGTCCATTTCACCAAAAGGGTGAAATTTATAATGTTCTGGCTTCATGATGGCAGCTCCTATCCTTATCTATTTAATGTTTATTTGTATTGGGCCATGTATGAACTAACGCTACAGCATATATAGTCTAAACTAATGTGCATTATCTAGTATTTTACATTAATATGACAGAATATTGTTAGTTCCTTGTCTATGTAGATCCATACAGCCAATGGGATTGTTCTATTATAGGTAGTGCAGATGGTCATTTTGGACAACGCAGATTTATGAATCAGTTCTGAGGGACCACAAGTAATACAAATGCTAAATCCACCTGCTTTAATAAAACAACTACACTGTGCTGACATTTCTTGGGTGTTTTTTAGGCTTTTGCAAACCTCTGTTCTGCAGAAGTATCTTTGTTTGATGCCCTTTTTCATTCAGTAATCACTGGCCTATTACTGCTGCCAGTTCACTTTTCAGCACGACCAACTGGCCAGTCTTAGACTTGTTACTTGTCCGTCTATCCCAGAACACACCTATTAAAGCAGACTGTTTCATTTTGTTGTGCCCTTGCCCTCCACTCCCACGTCCCACAAGGCCACTCACTGGGACTCATAAACACTTGGTAACACATGTAGTTCTTGAATGAAGTGCAAAGTCACTGACTCTGAGTAATAGGTGTTTTTTTGTTTTTTTTCCCTGTGGCTGCCTATAACATTTCGTCAAGTCTTTGCTGTGGTTTATATGCTGTGACTTTTTCCCCAATAGAGGGAATTAGAAAGAGGGGTTTGTTTCTGAGATGGCATGTGTCACTGAATGGGTGCTATGCTTCTACTGTGTGAAATTAATTGAAAAAATATTATTGCATTTTTTGGCATATCTAGCACATTTTAGCATTTAATGAAACAGATTAATGCGTAGGCGAAGCAATTTTGTATCCATTCAACCATCCATTTTTGAGCTGTGTATGCCAGTTAGGGTTGCTGTGGTAACAGGGCAACATGGGTGGTGGAGAAATTTCTGCAGTTTCAAAACGACAGTTTTGTGTATCAGCCTCTACATGTGTTGCTAGTGTTTTTGGTTTTGTTTTGGTTTCCACTCTTTGCAAATGAAGCACATGTCAACAGTCGAGAACTGCTGCTGCAGAAAGAATGAAGAGGTGAGGCTAAAAGACTAAAGTGCTTAACTCTACTCACCTTGAGCTGAAGATTTTGATGGATAAAAAAAAAAAAGTTAAGTAGGCTCTCTGCTGTCTGCATGCTGACACCATCTTCTATTAAGCTAGAGACTTTGTCATGTGGCCCCTGCTTGTTCTGGTTTATTTTTTTTGGAACTGACATCGGAGTCTTGGAAGCTGCAAAGATTAAAAATGCATGCCTCTGCCTGTCTCGTGTAAGAGCAAATGCATGTTAGCAGAGGAACTTCATTTTACTTTAGGCGATCACCATTTTCATATCACTGACACTTAACACATTAATGAGATGTTGGAAGCAATTTGGAGACGTGGATGACTGCATGGGTGTTTCACCTCCCCTCAAATCCCCAATGTGGTACTTGGCGGAGGGGTTGAGACAGCGCCTGTCACGTCATTTTGAAAGACTGTGTTGGCAGGTGGTCCACCAGTGTGTATGGGTCAGTGGAGATCTGGATTGTCATCTCTTTGCTCACACTGACATTGACTCTCCAAGAGTCAGTTGGGACTTCACTGAGTTTTATGGCCTTGATGCCTAAACCTGAAATGAGGTAATTGTAAAAAGATGTCTCTGCCATCTAAATCTTAAAAAGTTAGAGATTGTTCAGAGGAGTTGAATATATAGGAGACAGACATTCGTTCATTCAGCTCATCTTTTATTCACCCTTTTAATCAAGAGTGATGGCAAAGATAACTGGAGCACATTATTTAGGGGTGGGAGGTGAAGGGGGGCATACACAGACAGACAGCCACAGCTAAAAAAGGGCTAAATGTAAAATGGTTTTGCAATTTCACATTAAATAGTGCAATACAAATACATTTAGACACATGCACAAAGCTATATTGAGAGTGCTGAAGAGAATCGTGGTATCCTAAAGCAGGGGAGGGTTGGGTGATTTGTCAGGTTGGTGCTTCAGTGCAGACAGCACGTATCTTGATGTCAGCAGTGGCAGTGTTTGTTTTGGATACTGAATAGACATGTCCAGTTCTTGACAATTAGTGACATGTAAGAATTTTCTTTGGCAATATATCAGCTGGTTTTGTTTTTGTAGCCTCGAAAGAAATAGCAGACAGACTATTTCTTAATCCCACACACCAAATAAAGATAGTTGGTGTGATAGCAGTGTGCAAAGCAGTACATCTTTTGTGTGAGCTAATCCTTGCACCAGCACAGTTTCTCCATCTCACAGCTACATCACTTGTAACTCAACTCACCCCATAAAAAAAAGGCCTCGCTAATGTTTAAAGGCGCTGTCTGGAGACAATGGTAATATAATACCAGCAGTAACATGGACACTGGCATGGCTGGCAGCAGTGCCAACACGGATAAACTGCCTCATAACCACTGGGAACAGACATTCAACTCAAGGACTGGCAAAAGGATGTTGCTTTTGACCATAGGGCGGAGGGTGGAAACCATGCAGGAATTTAAGTCAGTAAACTGGCAAGATGGACAGCGGTATACTGTTTAAGGGCAGTGCCCCTGTGGAATCCAATGGTGATGGTCAAAAAAAGAAATGCAGAGGTTGTGCCAAGTAGCCTCCGTGGCAGCGAGGTTTCCACACCGCAAAGCTCGCCAGGCATGTATACAGATATGCCTCTTGGGGGTGAACATGACCTCTTATCCTTTTGCTTGATCATTAAATGGCCATGTGTAGCCAGAGGCTGACATGTCCATCATGAGGTGCTGTAAACATTAATGACTCTGTCAATTTCTGGGATTATAATTACACCAGTGGTTTATACTAGTTTCACAATGTGCTTCTAAGGTTTTCAAAAGGTCTCGCATGCATAGAAACATGCACACACACACATGCACGCACGCACGCACGCACGCACGCACGCACGCACGCACGTGCACACACACACACACACACCCACATACACAGGCCCTTGTGCAAGTGTTTTCATGTTTTTTGTTTTTATCGTTTATATTAGTTTGAAATGACTCCCAGGCCATTAAATGTCATGACCAGAGGTATTCTCCTAGTGGTTTTAAAACAACAGCTTTAAAATCACTTTAAAAATCACTGTCACTCTCAGAATGTTTCACTGTAAATGGCATTTGACTTTTGAAACGTAGACTTCCAGGTAACCAATCATACAATAAAGTATTATACTTTTTGGACCTTTTTTTAATTTTTTACTATGTGGTAATATTTTCAGTGAAACAACAAATCCTTTAAGCTAAAAACAACAACAAAAACATGCTAAAACTAACTTAGTTTGATGCTATGTGTTTCGGTTGTAATGTGTTTGACTGGCTGCATGTGAGCAAATGTGTTGCATCTTAACATCCAGCATTCCTCATTCTCGTGATGGTTATTATGTAAGGTATGTACATGGATGGATGGATTTATATCACTGATGTAAATCTATCAGTGATGCACCCAGCCAATGATCAAAAAAAGGATTCTTCCATGCTATTGTGGAATTTTCAACTCACATCTTTCTCTCTCTTGCTCACTGGGTGTAAAACATTGTGTAAGCATCCATTGTCTCTTTCGATGTTTTGTCATGTCCGAACAAAGCCACAAGGAACATTAACGTAAAGGTCACATACGCCTGAATGAAACAAAAAACCCATCACTTTAACAGTCATGTCATCCATGTCTGAAAAGGGCTTATGTTACATTCTGTTTAATACTAACAGAAAGACCATGAAAGTCTTTGAAACTTTGAAAACTCTATGGATGGCTTTTGTGCTATTAACCTTAAAGACAGTGCTTCCAAATGAGTGTTACTGAACTACTGAATTAAATACAGAAGCAGGTCTGAAAGTCACACCGTTATGAACACTGATCTGTTGACTTGCTGATGAATATACTGGTGTGCTTTTTGAATGATGACACAATACCTTATGGAGGAATGGAAGCCTGCATCTCTAATTAAGCCACTTGTTGAAAAAAGATGTGCTATCTGTTTTGCTCATACATATTGTGTCACACACACACTGGACTGTCACCCCTGACATTTTACAATGAAAAGTAACTTGAGAAAACCTCTAACTTTAACTAACTTTAATATCAGTAAGCATTAAAGACGTTTGGAGATGGAGGCTTTGTTGCAGTAGGATTGTCTTCAGCAAACATGTAGGCAAATACAGACATACAAGGCAATGCATTCAAAAAGTCCCAAGTTTCCACTTCTTCGTTTTCTCAGGAGAAGAGACTACGTTGTGTTTAGAACTTACAGGAAAAACTGGGGTCTGATTTCTCTGTCTTCAACTCTAATAGTCACCCAGAAAAGTGAAGCCAAATTCCCCTTGGTAATATTCAGTGATTGCTGAGATCACCACAAAACCAAACCACATAAGCAGAAGATCTCAACAGGCATTTAAAAAGAGAGCAATGGGTTTGGTATCATGTATTGTTTTTTTAATCTCATGCCATCCTTTTGACTTTTCATGCAGTGGGTCAACAGATGTGATCCTGATATCAGCTGGATTTGAGTCATGAGGAACAGGAATAGTAGAGTTTTTCTGTCATCCTGTCTCCACAGAGACCTATTTAGAAAATACGTCACAGGATGGGCTGAGTGAGTGTATCCAAACACACCTCTGCTAACACAGGACATCCCTGCGTGACCTTTGAGTCTTATCAAAATAATTCAAACGATTGGTTGTTCTGTCACATGGACGGGTGTAATTGGTGGATGATATCATTGTTTACAAAAGCAACAGTATGGATTTGACATTCTGACCATATGAGGATACTGCTTACTTTTTTAACCCTATGATGGCCAAATGATAGCGGAAATTAATACAAAATATAAAGAATAACTTAAAGTTTAACTGAAATGTTAACTATCCTCTCCGTAATAATGTAAGGAGACACAAATCATAATGATACTGCGGATATGGTGCATGTTTTTTCCATTGGTGCTTAGACACTGTTTTCAAGTGTCTAAGCATCAAGCCTCTTTCTTGCAGTTGTGGTAGTGGTTCACTATTATCTGAGAGCCAACTTCCATTACTCATTTTGCTACTGAGAAGGTCCACAGGGTGTTAGCTGTCAGCCATTAGAGATTTGCCCCTTTAGATCATGTCAACATTCGGAGAAACGATCGTGATGTGAATTGTGTATTCCACTCGGAAAGTGAAGTTAGCAGGCAGGGCTTACCGAAAGTGGAAGGTATTTAAATTAGCTTTCTAACCTTAGCACTGATTCCCGATAGACGTTTAAGTTTTTTATTTCTTTTTCAACACAATCTGAGTCATCATCAGCTCTTCAACACTATAGGCGGGTCTAGCTAGCATTGACTGTCTTTCTATCATGCATCCAGATGTGGTGATAAATGAATGTCAAAACTCAGCCCTGTGACTTGAATGACAACATGGAGTAATGCAGTCATGCAGAAATAAAGCGACTGCTCAAATCACAGATTGGATAACGGCTAACACTAACAGCCCCCCAACTGGTTAATTGCTTGTGCAGCCATTGGAAACTTTCAGTAACCACCCACACAGATTGTCACAGAAAAAGAGCAGCTTTGAGGGAGCTTATACCCATTATTTTATGTTTTTTATTCTAAAGAAATAAACCAATACTCTTTGGGACCACTCTCAGTTGGGGGGGCCCAGGCAGTTAGCTACCTTGCCTAATAGTAAAGTCTGCCCCTGTCGGTTATCGTTTAGTTGTAATATAAGCAGTAGAATAGCTGTTAGCAGAGCTGCAGATTAAATCTTGAAGTTACCATTTTGTGTTGGCACTCATCTACCTACTTCTAACACTCTGGCCTTAACTTGCAGTTGCAAAATGGCATATTGCATTACTAAACATCCTCTAAAGGCATAATTACAAGATAATTATATGCATTACATCAAGACCAACCCAGTGTGTAATTGAAGTAGAACGAGAATACGAACAGCTACACAAGCTTTCCAATCCTTATCACAACAGTAATCCTCTAATTAGATTTAGTGTAACCCAATACTCCGAGGTATTTTCTTTTCATCTGACAGTGGTGCACAACCTTTGCATGCCCTCACCCCTCCACCCCTGAACACACACACACACACACACACACACACACACACACACACACACCGCACGCACACAGACACACACACATATGCACACACCTATTTTGCTCATCTGGGACTCCTGCACCTCAATTCACAAGGTTAGAGTAACAAACTTTTAGTAATGTAAACATCCCGTCCACACTATCACTTCCTGCTCCTGTCCTATGACTATATTAACTGGAAATTCGCCTCTGTGATTTCAGGAGTTTCCCAGTGTGGGCGGCAAAAGGACAGCATTGAACACCCCTATTAACGTTATGCATACGCCATGAGACAGATGTAGACTATCTGGTTTTGTGTTTGAAATCTAAAAAAAAAAGGCAAATAGACCACGAAAATAATTCAATCACAGTTCAACTAGATCTCCTACTGTGTAGAACTACATGGGTAGGTCAACTTATGCAATAAACGGAGAAACTAAGCATGCGTATTGTTCATGAAAATACAAAATGAAACCCTATCCTCTTTAGATACAGATGGTGAGACTAACCACAAGAATCAGAGCAGTGGGGCGCAGTTATTCCCTCTTAGATTCTCATCCAAACAAGATGTTTTTGATTGTAAGAGGGAGGCAAAATCTTCGATATATATTGTGCTGAACTCTTGTTACCCAAAGTAACTTCTATGTTGACTCTGAAATGAAGCCTTTCTAAACTTTGAAATGATATTACTGTATTATATTACCGAAATGAATCCTTTGATGTAGCCAAAAATCACAAATTTGCCTTGAAATGACTGGATGCCATCTATCCTTCCATCTGCCACGTGAGTAATGAAAGACTCTAAATGGGAACAAAAGGAAGAAACCTCAGGATGAGCAACAGAAGAGCAATTCTGAGGATGGACAAACATGTAATAGATATTGAAGAGGGATGACAATGGTAAATTGAGAAGCAGAAACTAAATGACTGATATTTTAACAGATTGTAAACATATAAAAACAAAATGCATATGGGACATCAAGCAACTTCAAGGTACTACCAAACCCTGCTATGACCTGAGTCACATAACCTGTCTAACACAAGGACATGCTACAAATGCATACAAGAAAAAAAAACACAATAATGCCATTCAAGGGTGAAGAGACTAGATTTCAAGTGCTGAATTGCAGCCTTTATGGTCACTGTCCTTTGCAGTATTCTCTGAAAGCCAGACAGCAGTACAGGATAATAATCACATAAAGCAGAAAAAAGTAACCTGTGTTTTCTTGAGGAATACACCTGTCTGAACATGTCAGTACACTTTACACCAACCGTTCAATGCTGACTGAATTACTGCATCTGTGATTGATAATGAGATAGAAGTGCAAAGATCCAGAGAGAAACTGGTTTGCAGTGTGGGCTCAAAATGTAAAATACACAATAAAAATATACGCACTGAGAAAGAAGGAGAAACAATCAGCAGGCGGTCCAAGAGATGGTCCACACGTGGCATACATCCTACGAACTGCATGTGTTCAATGTGAGAAAACAAAACAAAAGAAGGTGTCTTTCCCGCCTGTGCATTTCAGACAAGAGACCTGTTACTCTGTATTCCAAACCTTTTCCTTATAGATAGTGTTGCTGTTTCAGTCTAAATCATTTCTTATGAAAACTAGCTGCAGATCAACATGCATTGTGAAGAGATATCACATATTTAATCAGAGTAGTATGTGCAGTATAAAAAGATCAGTCAATCAACTTAACAAATCAATCAACTGTGTCTTCTGTTGTAGGTAGAATAGACACTTACAATTGGTGTACCTTTGGCATTCAAAAGCAAAGCAAATTAACTTAATCTCCAGTGACATGACCCTTCAGCCTTTTACTTGGATCCTGAGTGAAAGTGCTGCACAAGTGATGAGTGTCAAAAAAAAAAATCGGGAAGTGCACCACCAAGCACTGCAACGCCTTGTGGAAGAAGCATAGTGACATCACCTTTTGGCATGCAAAACTTCACACCTCTGACATTGCATCAAGCAAAAACAGAGTGATATATGGTGAGAATAGTATCAGTCAAATGTTCATCTCAGACAGCTTCTGAGACTGAATAATGGTGAAATTGAAAAAAGATTTGCTGTATTTATATTGACATTTACATGAAGATGGTAGCAAGAGATTATGTCTTTATTTTTCTCTGGAGAGATGAACATGAGAGTTGGGGAAAAAAAATCCAGAGCAGGGTGGGAAAGGCAAAAAGTCAAAAGTGGGAGAGTTTGACCGGCAGGAGAAACGGCAACTCAAACAGAGGACGAAAGAGTTGGAGAGACTAAGACAGTAAGAGAATGATGAGTGAATGGGGATGGTAGAAGAAGAAAGGTTTTGGCCTGGGATCACCAGCTTCCCTGTGGACCCCGAGTTTGGCCGCTTCGCTCGAGATGACTTCACATAACGCACCTGAATACACAGATTTACACACAACCCTGGCCGGAGCTTCTGAGCCGGAATATTCGACGCACTGCCTACTGACATCACTACAGCTGGTGTGAATTTAGCAGAACTCAGCCTAGGGCTGCCTCTCAGAAACTCAACCCCCCCTACACACACACACACATACACACTCACACACAAACACCTACACACACCAACTCCCATTATGTGTTCAACCTCTCTCTCACACTCTTTTTGCCTTTTTCGACCCCTGAAAGTTGAGCCGATTATAACAGCTTCCAACAGCTTAGTGTAGAGGCCTATCTACTGTGATCTATTTGATGTGACAAAAAATGTGGATTCAACAAGAGATCACTCATGCCAATCATGTCAACAATGTACTGAAGACAAAAGGTCTATATTACATTATTCACTTTTTGTAGCTTTCATGCAATTCTAATAATACTTGCTCTTATTGGTAAACTAATGATGTGGATGAATGCCATTTTTCTCTGTCACTGATGCTAAAGAGAATAAACATTCATTGAACTTCAACTTCTTTATATTTTTTTGTAAATCACCAAAAAAGAGAAGTCACCACTCCACTGTCAACCCTAAAGATTGAAATTCTTTCCAATATTTCTAATGCATTATATGGCATCCTGCACCTATCACTTGGACATGTGAAAAGTTGAAATCATTCAGTGAAAAAGTTGGCAGGGCATAAGTGCCTCGTTTATAAACAAACTTTATTTTCCTTCCTTCTGTCAGACGTTTTCCACTGCAGGGATGGATGGTTATAATGAGAGTTCCAGCGTCTAGCTATTTTTAAGGTTGGAGACAGGCTGTTATTGCGCTGGAGGTAGCGAGGCCTTTGGGGTGGTGGATTATTCCACAGACCTGCACTCCAGACTTTATGGGCCTGAAAATAACTGTCCTACCTAGCCCTCCCAATGCTCCCCCCGGTAATCACAAAGTGCAGCCATCCATAAATGAATGTGGTATCTGCTTAAACTGTCATCTCACCAATATTAGGTGAACCCAAGTTCAACTATCTACGTCAAGAACTGGGAAAACAGATCCAATGTCTAAAAGCATTCCCCCCCTTTCTAAGAATTTCTCAAGTGGATTTGTTCATTCATGCCGCAATGATATGTGCTTACAACAGAAAAGAAGGTGTCAAGCATCAGTTTCCAAGTGTGCACCTTTAGTGCTTTACCAGACAACCATTTTACCGGGAACCTTCCCCCCTTTTTTCTACCAGGAACTTCTATTATCAGGACCGTTGACAGCAGGACAGGAGTGCAGGTGACAACTTGAGCAGATGACCTACAGAGAGGTCTACATTCCTATATTGCACAGGTATACCACTATAGAACTGGTTAATTTTAGTGGCAACAATGATAGTGACGACAGGGTAAAATGATTGACTCAACCTTACTTCTTAGCTATTTTCTTTAGAGTCCCTGAAGTACAAGAGATCTGGAATGAAGACCTGCCGGCACAAATACCGGTTGGTATTTTATCAGCTGGATGAAGAGGACAGATGGCTCTATTTAAGTATCTGCCATCATGTATGCTGCACACATTCATGCTAACTGTGTAGGCTGCTGCTACATATGTGTTTGTTTGCATTTCAGTATCAGTATGTTAAAACATAGATCTTTTGGACTATTGTCCCACATACAGTATATAAAGCTATTCATGCAGGGTATACAAAGCTGAAGAATGCATATTGTATTTACAAACCTTTGAAGAACAGTCAACAATACCTATTTCAAGTTACCTAGAACATCCAGAGTAGACAGCCATGTAACATCCGTACAACTTTCACTTGGGGGCTTGACATTTTTGAGTAAATGTGTAATGTTTTGGAGGTTGAGACAACAGTCATTCAATGTCTCAATATATGCTGGGAAAGAGTTTATAGCACAGATTTTCACTAGGTTACTGTCAGATGTTGTTCACTTTTTAAAAGACAGATGAGTTACAGTTGGGCACAGTTTATATTTTCCTGGATATAGACTACTGGCTTAGATTTGAATCTTTATGATATATTTTTATCTATCACATCTTTATCAGTTTAGTTGTCATGGGGCGCAGTACCTAACCTGTGAAAACAGTTGTATACTGTCTTCTCTTAAGCCTGAGAATGTTCTGTTTTATTGGACAACTACAATTAGTTTTTTATATGGAAATCACTCCTAACTGGGAGCATGGAGTTTGAAAGACACAGACGTTTTTACCCAAACTAGGAACTAAAATTTGTGTTATTTCAGCCACTACTACCTCAATTTTGACCAATCTTCTTTTAATCTGTCTCAAAAGTTCTACAACTTTACAAGAGTGTAATACTAAATACCGATCAATGACAATAATCAGACAAAAGATCTGCTCAGCAACTTTAATTGAGCAATGTTTAAATCTAACAGAGCTCTACATCAGACATTGTCAAATCAACATCACAAAGCAGAACAAAGAATATATAGAAAAGAAACACATTCATCATTCAGGTGATTGAAAGTCAATCTACTTTCAAGCTGGACCAATCAGAGCAGAGCTGGGTAATACTGATATTCCACATGGGGAACAGAGCATCTACAAAAAGGCCAAAAACAAATAGAAACATCAATATCCATAATATACGTATTAAATACAACAAAAAGGAATATAATCTTAATTCTAATGTTAAAGACTTTACTTTGACTTTCTAGGTACACGTTGTGGTAGACTTGTGTATTGCTCTTGAATGAGACGTCACTAAATACTAAAGGTTCTATGTAAATCACACCGATGTAAAACAACAGTTTAGTAAGGAAGTTACTGTATAGCCTCAACGTTCTCTAAAGCAGGTGTGGTCAGAACATTTACAAAGGTTGACAGGAGAACATGAAACCAGCAGGATATAGTCTGATATAGTCCCTTTGAAATCTTTCCAGCTGCCTTGTTGTGCCTATGGCTATCAGACAGGGTGCAACAAAAGCCTTGCTTCTGTGTTTCCTTGCGGGAAATAGCACCTGCTGTTTCTCATTTCAGATGTCATTCACTCGCTAGATTGAAAACCAAACACACCTCATTACTTTAGTTTATTTTGGGAATGCCTTTGGGAGCTTGACCCCGAGTTCCTTGAATGAGGTTCTGATTGTTTGGCTCTCTTTGTTCCACTGGGTGACACGGTTGTCTGGATGCTACTGAAATCTATCTATCACCTCATTTAGACAATTATCAACACTAGTCAAATCAACCTGTTATCTGCGATGGTATGTTAAGGAAGGTCAAAGGTCATGATCTCTACTAAGAATAATTCAAGAGGCCTTAAAGGACATTAGTGTTAGCTCTAAAAAAAAAAATGCTGCATCATCTCTTACATAGCGAATTCCCGTCACCTTCATTGTAACATTTCAAAAAACCTCAACAGCCCAAATACAAATTATGAATTACACAAGCTAAAAATGGCCTTAAAGTGTCAGTTTAAATGTGTAATCAAAAAAGGATTAAATACTAAAAGTGAAATTGATGGCAGACTGGATTAGAAAACACTTCAGTCTGTGGTTAATCACATTATGTCAACAGAGCTTCCTTAAGTTTGTTTGAATCTTCATATAAACAACATAACAGTACAATTACACGTCTGGCTTATTACCACCTAATCAACATGCTGCATTTTTTGCCATCTATGACGGTGAAGACATTCTTCTAGTTTGTATGTGGAAGTGGTAATTTAAACAAACAGTGATTGGGCGAAGACCTTCTTCCACTGGCATCTGTTCTGGGTTAAGAGTGCAACACAGTGCTTCTTTTAGGGAATTAAACTTGCACAATGGAAATTTTCAGAAGTTTTTTTTTGTTTTTTATGTTTATTATATAACTTGATTTTTTTAGATAACTAATTATATGTTACAAAGCAGTATTGGAATTAACATTTCTACATGACAGCAATAACAGTTACATAATACATACATACAATGTGAAGACATTGCCGAATCTACTATAAGATATGTGTGGAAAAAAAACAACAACAACAAAAACAACCCAACATACTGATGGTATTTAGGAAGAGCAGTTCTTTGAGCTGGATGATAATATCTAACATGCTGTTGTTTATCAGATATGATGTTTACCATGGTCACTATCTTAGTTTCCAGGGATCCACAAAAAAAACAGTGGAAAACAGGTTCCCAAGCGGGTCAGTGAAAATACTCCGAAAAACAGGAAGGGAGCTGTCAGATGCAAAAAAGTGAGAAAATTTAATATGCTCAATATGTGCATGAATACAGACACTAAATGGCATGAAGAACACAGAAAAGGCTTGGATCAGCTGCTACTCTGGATTGCAAGGCGTTTCAAGCTTGGCCTCTTCCTCAGGCAGCATCAAGAGGTTTATGCTGACGTGTCTACAGAAATAGAGAAAAGCCAGGAAATCACGCTGTAAATACGTCATACTGTGAAACTGTGTAAACAAAACAATAATGGGATGGTCGCATCATTGATAAAGAGTATTTGACATGTTGACTTCAAGCTTAGTGACATTTTAAACACAAGAACAATATGATATATGTAAGGAGTACACAGGCCAAATGAACAGCAGCTTACTTAATAAGCCAAAAATATGTTGAAATAAGATGAATAGACAAAATATACACAACTATATACATATATAGAGAAGAGGGGTTTAGAAGAAATAAGATAGATCTAATTCCATACTAAGTCGATGAGGAGATACTGTTCGGCTGAATATCTGTGTAGACGGCAATCAAGATCACCACTTCTGCTTGTGGGTGTAATGAGTTCAATAGCCCCCATAACTTCAGATAACATTAAAGTGGACAAATTAAACTTTCTCACCTATTGGTGGCACTAAAAGAAAAGGCAAGGGAGCACCAAAATCTCATAATGAAACACTGTGTTAGTTCATAAAGGACACGGAAGTCATAAGGCCCAGGTGTAATCAGCTGACAGCCCGCTGATTGAATCAGTATTCCTTATCAGTCACACACCAATCACGGCCTTGCTCACACGCTGGTCCATTTAAATATGACACACTCCTACACTGATTCCTGCTACACCAATGATGTCACTCACGCTGCTGCTGGGAAAAATCCGGGTGACGTTGTGACTCAAAGGTCAGTCTGGGATGGAATGTCTTGTTTAAGGCCCACTCTGTGTAAGGGTTCTGCATTGTACTCCCTGTTTTAGCTTAGCATGCTATTGGCTAATCAAGTGAGCCACTAGTGCCAAGCAAAAGTATTCCTGATTGAAATGAATTCCATAAATGTCTCAAATGCTGGAGCAAAAGGTCAAAGGATCACCAAAGTCAGCAGGATTTGATACATTTCTCTTTAAAATTTCATCAATCTATACTTTTGTCTCATCTCCTCTCAGCTGTTATAATTCTGTTTTCTCACTGAAGTGAATAACCTTGGTGTCAGCTCATTCAAATTTCCGCTGGAAGACTATTAGAGCCTCCACAGTAATCCCATTTTACCCCTGGCCTGGCTTTGCTTCACTGGCCTGCAATCAAACTTAGGAGTGAACTTAAAATCATTCTCATCAGGAAATGCTGATCCTTTATGAGTCCATTGGGCCCCTTGAGGTCTCAATTAGTTGCACTGCACTCAGAGCTCTGCAATCCAAGTGACCACTGTTCTGGTTACTCTGGGCATATTTGAATGAATGATACATCTCAAAACAGTACACTTATATTTTCCTATCAGACTTTTTATTGATGGCTTGTTTTTTTTAAATGTATTTTCTTCCCTTTTGTATCATTCTCACATCCCACATACTGATATAAATCTTTGTGTTTTAAAAAAAATGTTAGTATAAACTTACAAACATTGCATTCTATTCACGGTCCGTTAAAGATACACAGTTCAAATGATGTGGTCCCAAAATCAGGCTGTCTCTGATGTTCTTCCACTAATCAGTCATTTACTTAAAATGCTTTCCTAGTTAAGTGTCCAAGTAGACATGAGTTAGTTGTTCAGAGAGTACACATGTGCAACAGATCTGTTCTCGTCCTACTTGGGCAGGAAGGTTGGAGGAAATTTGACGAGGAGAGAAGAAGGAGGTACTTACAACGCTGGAAAATGAGTGGTGTGAAACTGTTTAACAATTTCATAATTTCATAAACAGACAAGATAATCCCTCACAGCACAAGGTAATCAGGTCACAAACCAACCGCACAGTGCACTGTTGAGCAAAAGGAATGTAAGACAAACACAGGTGGTTTCCATTCCAATTTTCCAGCTGAGAAGAGGAACCAAATTATATCTACATTGTAGCAGCTAAAGACAAAAATGTATCTGAGATAATGAAATGGAATTAAATCAAGGAGGGGGGAATGGTTCCATACATAGTTATCAAATTAATATTATATGCAGTGATTACTTTTGTAGCTTGCTGTTTAACTTTACTTCCAAAAGTGTTTCTTCAAAAGTGTCTTTAAGTCCAATGTTCTCATTATCAACATATTATGGCAGTATGTACAAATGCTTCACAGTATTCCTGGTATTTTAAAATGTTATTTTGTAATATATAACGCAGGGCACATAAGGTCTCTTTATTTAAATATGAATTGAAACAATGGAGCTCTGTAACAAGAGATAGCTTTGCTTACTCGTTGCCATAGAAGCAGAGGAAGCAGCCTCCGTTTAGCAGGAGACCCCGGTGGCACGAATACACGTAGAGGCGTCACTGACTGTTTGTGTAGCTAATTGGTTAGCTAATCATAACAAGCTATTAATCTGGTATTACAATATGTATTTCCTTCTCCACAATGTATTTTCAAGGGTTGCTGGGGATAATTGCTGTCTGTAGCCTGTCAATGACTTTTGCAGAAGCTGAAATATCCTGACAACAACCTGGTTCCTTCCCGTTAAAACATAAAATGAACAAGTCTCCAAAGAGCCACAAAGCAATTGGTTTGACTTTTCTCTGGCACGTGAACATATCAGAATAAGGAGTGGCTGATTAAAGCCATATCTCTCTTGTATGGTGATGAAGTGTGCAGCTGGGTGATAATACCGTTGAAATTAATCACAGTGGACTTAACTGTGTACGCTATATCATAGGCATTTCTGTAAATAGACATCTATTGGGGATTTCAGTGACACTAAACATAAAAACCTAAGTATATAAATGCCACTAAATTTTCCCTGGTGTATTGTTGAGCAGTCTACTTGACAAGAAATTGATGTTAAACTGCAGATATTTGCATGGTTAAACAATTCATACTTTGCTGTACAGCATCTACTGAAAATCTGATCTTTGTTTGAATCACTCAGTGTTGGACTGGCAGACCAGGTAACATATGGTATTTAAAGAGGTGAGGCTCAGTCCACACAACACAAACATTCTCACTTTTTAAATTCCCACTTCAGTGTGAAATTTTCACTTAAACTATACTTGTTTGGTGGGAATCACTAATGGGAGATTTACTTATGCAGGTGGCACATATGCTTTCAATGGGATATTATGCTTTTTGTGATTTTTGTTATTTATATACTGTTACAATAGAATAGAAAGCTTTATTGTCATTATATTTGACATATAATTATATTACAGGTGCCACTCAATTTGTGCTTTAAATACAATTTAAAAACATGATACAACATAATGTTGGATATTAAGCATGATCAAATATTCAAAACACGAGTTGAACATATATAAAATGCAAGTCAAAAGCCCAATGTTTTGCATATGCTCACAAATAGCCATGTGTTCAGTAGCCTTTGTTGCTAAGGTTGTTGTTTGCGTTGTCCAGTTGCACATTATTGATCAGATTTTGGCTTGAACATATATGGATGTATTTGAGAAGTTTATATTTAGGGTAAAGAACAAGAATAAGAAGTGCAATTATGCCGTTAGAGGGGCAGGTCCAGGAGCTAACCAATAAGGACAAATTAGGCTCATCAGGAAGGGTTACTTAAAGATACAAAAGGTAAAACACCCTGTTTAGGACAGAGATGCTGAACTGTAAGGCTGCATGTAGAGTCAGTATAAGATTTTAAAAAATGATTTTCCAGTAAGGCCTCAGAAAAAGAAAAAAGCCCTGGAAATGTGCACGATACATCTACTTTAAGAATTTTGGCCACCTTTATCTTCACTGCTAAGATGACACAGATTTTAGTTGGGATATTTCCATTGGCTCTTTTCGCGGCACCGATTCAAACCATGCTGTGTTGGTTTGCATTTCCATTACCAATTTAAATGTGCCGAGTTGTGTCAAGTCGTGGCTGAGATCGACCATCTCCAGCGTTGGGCCAAAATGCGCCTGATTCTCCAAGTGGTTTGGGGTGACGTCTTGCTGACATCCCTTTTGGCCACTTCTCCCCCTCAAACAAGCACATGTTGTAAGACTCAGCTCATGTCTCTGCTGGAGACCAGAGAGAAAGACGTTTTTAAACGTGCTTCAGCTCTCAGTACTTTAGAAGCTTCTAAGTGAATCTCTGCGGTTTGAGGTTTACTTTCTCTCCTATGTCTCTGTTTGTACTCTCAAATATCTCCTTTGTTTTAGTATTTCTTGATTACTCTCAGCCATATAGGAGGCACATTAAGTTACTGCTGATGAAAACGTGTCCTGCTGGTGCTGCTTCATATTAAAAGCTTTTCGCTGACAAACTAACGGAAGTTCTTTATTGTGAGGAATTTATGAGAAATAAAATGTGTTTATCCACCATTTTACAGCTGCGACTTTGACCACCAATCACAGCCATGATGTATACAGCTTGCTGCTCTTGACTCAAGACGAACACATCATTAGTTAAAGACACACTTTCAAGCTGATAGGCCTGTTGTAATGGGGATCCAAATCCCTGCTGTGCTGGGCCAATGTGCCGAGTCAAACCAAGTCAAACTGAGTCAAGCCATGCCAGCACATGTGTATGGAAAAGGGGTAATAGTGTATTACAGATGATGTAACTGTTAAGTGATATTTGTAACTATCTAACTCTATAACACTCTCTCTGCTGGAAAAGAACATTTATGCACAAACATACTTTGAATAAATACGATTTGGAAAACTAGACCTGAAACAAGTTAAAACAGAAAGATGGACAAGTCCCAACACTCCAAATGTATTCTCAATAGACTAAAGCTACGTGATAAAGAGGTTTAAACTAGACTTAATTTACTGACTTGTTCTCCATTTTAAAGTATAGGTTTGGAGTTTTATATGTAGGTTTTCGTACAATACTCATGTGCCAATATTAACATTTAATGAGTGGCTGGTTGCTGTAATCATTTCTCTTCTGGCTCTTAAGTGATGCAACTACACAGTAAAAAAAAACAGGGACAAAATCCAGAGCCGTTTTTCAGTGCTAAAATGCAATCTAAATCTCAGATGCAGCAAATATGACGCTTCAGCAGCCTGAGTTAGACAAATTCTGGCCCTGGAAGTTGTGTTGGTTTATTGCTGGTCTTGTGTCAAGGTCTGTTTCCCCTTCAAATAATGTTTCCCCATGTGTTTCCTGTAGCACTGGGGTTAGGTCTTTGTGTTTGTTAAGGTTAGGCGTCACTGGGATTAGGGCTAAAGTTCAGTTAAAGGTAAGGGGAAACCTAGATATAAATACCAGGAAGTATTGATCTGGCGTGGCTCAGCGAGAAACCGCGGACCCCAACCCTCTTGAAAAGATGCTGACTTTTGAAGATATCCACTTCATTGAGTCATATGAGCTGCGGTTGAATGCATTCATGCACGAAACAGAGATTGCAGATTTAATCCTCTGCCTCTTAAGGAGTGGAGTCATAAATATTGAGTTGAACAGTAAACACCAACTCCAGGGAACATGATGAAAGTTGTTGACGAATATCATCTACCTTCATAACCACTCAGATGTAGAATGTGTAAATAAGCTTTTATAGCGTACAGTCCTTCACATGAGAAGGGAATCACCTCATGGGCAAGGTGGAGAGGATAAATTATTACTTTGACCAATGAATCAAAATGTTTTTAGTCTCTCATATATGAAGGAAAACAAACTTTTCTAATTCTGGAGCATGAATCTCACAATACCTGCAACCTGATTTAAATCATTGTAAAAACAAATCCTTAAAAACACAGTGAAACAAATATCCCTGTTTGCCTTTTGAGTAAGACAAGCCAAAGTGGGGACCAAGGTGCAACTCAAATTTAGCAAGTATCAAAGTTTCACAAATAGACCTAATGAGACGTTTATATTATTAAAACTATATTAAAACTATTATAATATTCCCTAGCTAGACTAATTGAAGGGCTATTGACAGGATCACAACTCTGAAACTGGCAGTGTTTCATGACGATTTAGTTATACAAACTTCTGTTTCTGTTCCAACCTAACTAGAGGAGTCAGAATTTTCTGATTAAAACAAAGCCTGTGCCAGGAGTCTTACATCATGAGCGTATTATGCAGCAGAGAAAAACCTTTGGAGGGATTCGGATGGATTTAGTACGTAATCTAAGATCAGTTTCACTTCAATGGCAAGAAATGGATAAGTATATATTTCTCATGTTATGGGCTTCAATGGATACAGTCATCAAGTGGCATAAACAATGAACGAAATAATGTTAATGTCACTTATACAAAACCGTTAATGTAATTTCATGTTAGATTAACAATGAATTAATTCTATTGATCTAGATGATGAGTGAAAAGGTTAACCTTTCTTATAAAAGGGGACCTATAATGCTTTTTTCTTATTTTTATTTTCATATATTAATAATGTTGGATGTTCATGTGTTAAATAATTAGTTAAATGAATGTAGAGTTAATTCGTGTGAGCAAAAAGTTTCGTCTTCAGACTGCACTAAACACTCAGTGTCAAGCGTTTTTTGTTTTTTTACTTTCAGCCCGAGCCAATGTCAAGTCAGGTGTACGAGCTCACTTCTCCACTCTGCTTACAGTATGGTGTTTTTGTTTCGGGTGTAGTCGCATGCCAAGCCATGACCTGACCTACATTACATAAGCAGGACAAAGTAAAATAAGTAGTTTATCTACTGGAGATGTGCTGGTTATCTGCAGCTCTTCATCAGATATCATCATCATCACTGTGGCTGTTTCTGCTTTTGCTATTTCTCCCTGCATTATTTCTAACCGATCCGCTGAACAAATGGCTACAAATATGTTGTCCATATGTTGTTGTGTCGACTAGATTTTAGTGCTGCTAATGAAGCTCTCATTTCAAAGCTTTTAATATGAAGCAGTAAAGTAAATGTTGGGTTTGCACTGGTCGTAACTTAACACCAATCTGGTACAGCTGCCCCTCTGTAGGGTTCCTGAAAGCTGGCCAATCAGAACTGAGTGGGCTCATTGGGAGGGGGGCCTTAAAGAGACATGAGCTCAGACTGTTAAGACAGAGGCTGAACTGAGGGGCTGCATAAAGGGCCAGTATAAGGTAAATAAGACGTTTTTAAACTGTGAATCACACAAAGCTCCTCTAGAAAAGTCTTAGAATAACAAAACTATGTCAAGAATTATGTATATGGTGGACCAATGAAATTTGTTACAGGGATGTGAATTTGTGAAGATTAAATGTTCATCTGCAATTTTGTAGTAGTTGTTGTTAAAGTGCACTGAAGTAACATATCACCTGAAATAGTTAAAAAAAATTTGAGTCAAAAATAATGGGATATACAGGTGGAAGAATTTTCCATTTGATTTTGATTTGAACTTAATTTACATCTCATAATAGCTATTCTAATTATCCGTTAACTTCCTCACTGTTTAATCTGTTTCTATCAGCGGATGTCTCTTGTTTTCCTAAGACCTAATCTGTATTGAGTGTTTTGTCAGAGTGGTTGTAATTTGGGATGCTTTAACTGCCTCCCTCTCGAATGCCTCCCGGTGCATAGAGAGCTGTTTTCTCTCCTACACTGAGACCTTACACTGTTTGTCTCTGTTTGGATGCAGCCAAAGCCGCACAAACCGATGTGAGAGGTTTATAAGGTGCAGCAGGTGCACTACCACCACCAGGTGAGCTGCTGACATCATCCCAGAGCGACATGAAACTCTCTACAGGCATCGAGGTCGTGAACTTCATTCGTTGGGTGAGCCACAACAATGCGTACTCACAATCCTCCAACAGTCGTGCAATCATGTCACGGGAGTCCAAGTGCAGAGTAAGGTAGGGCATGTGCTGGCTCGGCTACAGGGCGCTCCCAGCATGCGATATATTTGAGCGCCCCCTGAGAACGTAATACAACACTGTTTGTGCTGATTCATTTTGAAAGAGAACAGCCGATGGGGAAACTCCAACACTCGGCTGGCTGACCAATGGTGCAACTTCGTGATTCAGTGCTAGGCGGGTGAGTCAATCAGTGACAGACATTCAAGTGTGTAGGTCTGGCTCTGTTGTTGTGGTCCAGCCAAGAATATAGAGCTGGAAATGACATAAGTGTCCTTTAAGCTTCTTATAGTCCAGAATTAGAACAGTTATGTAAGAAAGGTCTGCTTATATTAAAAGAAAAAATATGACCAACTGCAGAAAATTATCCAGCTTTGGGTTGCACAAAAATAATTTTACTGTTGTCCAATTTTTGTAGAAAATGTAACCAATAAACATGTTAGATCTTTATTTCTCACAGTTCATGTCCCACTCATGCACAAACTACATTTAATTTGTCTATTATGTTGCATCTGTGAGTTTGTGACTAAGCTTGTACCACATTAGCATTTCCCATCATGCTCAGATTGCTCACACAAGCATGCTTTCAGTAACAATGACAACAAGTAATACGTCAAACTGAATGCAGCCAAGGGAGACTAATAGGGGAACACAATAGCACATCATCAGCAGTAACAACTTTATAAAAGGAAGTCCTGTGATTGGCTGCGCTAAAAAGTAAATCATGTTCTCCGGTTTTATCATCGGAAATCCCCCGCTGAGCATGATAACAACATGCTCCACTGAGAAAAACAATAAAAATCAAAATAAAAGAAGACAAAACACAAAGCCACAAAAACTGTCACAATTACAGTCGTTATTTGGATGTGTTCCCAAAAACTGTTATCAGGCTCCCAGTTTTCACACACTTAAGCTCCAGCCAGCCAGTCCCTGTCACTCGCCATCTAGTCCTGAGTGCTGAGAGGCCCGTGCTTCTGGTTTCCAAAATAAGTCATCAACAGGAGCCTCTCTGTGGGACGAGACAAAGGGAGGCTGATAGAAGCCCAGAGCTCTCACATTATGGCCTCCAAACAGCTGAAGACAACCGCGACAGACTGAATCTCTGCTGGACTATAGCATTGGAATAGGGATATTGGACTCTTAAAGCGCTTCTAACCATAAAAAAGCCTTTAAGTGCTTAGCATCAGGACAGAACAAGTACAGTACATTTTGTTCCCCAAAATTCCCCCCAACCCCCTGACACAAGCACACACCTCCTCCTACCCATGGCATTAGATGTGATGTAAACTGGTTTTACTGGTGTACCTCATCTGAGGTCACTCGTTTTAAGTATTTTAGTCTGCTTTGTATGGGATTTATTTTCCCAATCACATCCAATTTTAAGTAAGGCTGGGTAAATTTTAGCTGCACAAAAGTACTTGTGGTTCTTGACTGCTGTAATTATCTGGCTTATGCTGTTGGGACAGTTCAGACCATACAAAGTTACTTCACGACCCATCTGAGATCCCTTACTCACTGAGGCTTACCTGTACATATAACTTTCCTGTTATGGCAGGGATAAAGGGAACACACTCCTTCTAATAACATCCTCTTTCTAATCATTGTGAAATATCAGAATACATGAAATGGATCAACACGAACATCACTGAAATCTAATTCAATCAGCTGCACCTACAGTAAATCCAAGTTCCACAGTTGACTGTAATTCAAACCATGTGGTTACATAGAAAAACAATCAAATTTTCTTCTCCATCAGATATCAGATCACACACTAAACCACAGCTGTAACACATCTTCCGTTTTCAGAGGATCATAGACTCAAGTAATTGAAAATTTGTCCATAATCACACCAAAACTGGAGAGTATCCTCAGTGATAAGAACAGTTAGGTACTGTTTTATATGAATTATGAATCAATTTCCTATTGTGATTACTGGATCTGATTCTTATCTATCCTAGTTGGCTGCAATTCTTGCCATATATAAAAAAGTAAGAAACTGATCAAAGCAAAACGCCTTTATTTTCAGTAGATTTAGGCAGCTAATTCTGGCACATTATGACAACTGGGAATTTCAAAGACAATGCATTATTATACCATGTTGCAGTACAGGCTTTGTCATATTAAAGTGACCTCGTCCTTGAATTATTTTATTTTTGCACAGTCATAACATTTAACTTTCATTACTGCCATTTGTGAAGCAATACTTTGAGAGCTCCAGACCACAGTTTGGAAATAGTGCACAAGAGCATTGATGATTGCACACCTGGCGAGTTCGTCGGAAGTGCACTATGTCCAAACTTCACTTTCAGGAATTGATAAGTGAAACTGAAAACTATGTTATTATGACCTTTGAACTGCACAATAAGACAAGAAAAAAAGGTTAGCATTTTTGAGAGAAGAAATTGATTTCTTTCACTGTCTGTGCATTTAGTTTGGCAGCCGAAAGGAAAGACTCCTGGAGACAAACAAAGAGGAAGGAGCAGTCAAAGACAGCAGAGTAAAGGCACCTCAGAGAGGCATCCAGATGCAGCCAGATAGAGAGGGAAGAAGGGGATAGATGGAGTTGAGTGAATAAAGAGATGAGGAGGAAAGGCTAACGGTGGAGGAATCTTAGGATGGCTGCGTGGAGAGAAAGAGCAGCTCCTCTCACCAAGCGCCTATTTGCTGTGGTACAAATCACTGCTAGGCCCAGCAGGCCCAGAGGGGAAAGCACTTTTCTTCACCTCATCACCGGGCCTTGGAATCCCGTTCTACTTTTCCAGATGGCCTCAGCAGCAGCATACTGAGCTGGTCCTGCTTCCGCTGACCCGCCCAGTTATCCCATCTGTCCAACCCAAGCAACACAGTCACTACTGGCTGCAACTGTTTGGGACTTGGAACTTAACTTAGTCCCTCACTAGAGACCAATTTGTGAGGTGGTTTGATGGAAATCCCTAACCCCATCTATGGCCCTAGTTCCACTGTACTCGGCAAATGAGCCTAATTAGTTTATGGTTAACCAAGGGATGTAGAGAGAGGGTCATGCAATTTTCTCACCTCTCTGTTGGCCTGGATGTTAACATGCAGTGTGCAATGTAATATAGCCGCTCTCCTGGAGGAAATTTAAACTACTGTAGACTTCATAGCATAATCTCTACAATTTTTTTGGAAATAATTTGTTTTGCTTTACAGTCTATTTAAATACATGTAGGGTGCACCTCTGGTACATTTATTCGTAGCAGACACAGGCAGAAGAACTGCATTCAAAGTCAACTGAATGATACAAGTGGACACCAACAAGTTCGTTCTATGGAGCAAAAGACAGTTTCACTTTGTTTGACTCCTTTTCATGAATGATTAGACGACAAGAGAAGGAAAGCTGCAGTTCTTTGTAAAATTTGAAACCAGTTAGTGTCCAAACTTTCACACAGGCTCACCTCATCTACCCCTGCACCGCTCTGTTCTTTTTCTTTGCTGGAACGTACATTAAGTCCTCTGTCTCAGTGGCTGTTGTGGAAATACTTTTATTTAAATTGTGTTGAACTTTCGACATACAATCTCTTGCTTGATGACAGGTACAAAAAAATAAAAAAGAGAGTGTTGAGGTGACTAATGGAGCCAGCTGATTCCCAACGTTACTTATGGGTCAACATACTGGAAACAACTTATTCCAGAGACAATGTTTTTGTGAATTAACGGGGTAATGTAGAAAAGGTGAATATATTGTCTTTTCTCTGTGATACTTGGTGTGAATTAACCAAAGCAATACCTATCTGAATGGCCGACCAAATAAGTCGACTAGTGTGTCACAAATACTTAATTGAGAAATCCCCATGCACAGTGCTGCATGCATGGACATCCAACACTATTTATTGAGGCTTGTGGGGCTCTAGGACCCTTCTCAGTTTCCACTAGCTGTGAAGGACTTTCCAGTGAGATGGAAGCAAGCTGGAAAGCACAGCCAAGTAAGAGCCTGGTTTTGGACTCTAGGCCAAAAATCCCCCCAGTTGCTTCCACCATGCAATATGCAAACCCAGGTGTTCAGGGAAGATTTGAAACACAAGCCCAGCAGTGTTAACTGTTCCACAACCCCCAATCCCATGTCTTCCCTCTGTTCACCCCATATCACTTGTTGCTGACACAAAGTAGTCTTTCAACTGCATATAACTGTAACTTCTGAAACCAATCCTCCTCTTAAGATTTGTATGGGGGAAAACCCTTGATATACTGTATATAAAATAAATGGATACAATGCTCTATGATGGCACAATATGTAATCCAAGTTAGCTCAACCCAGTACATACGCTGAAAGAGTTTGTCAGGTTTTTGCATCTGGACTTTAAAAAAAAAAAAATGTCTACACTGTATTTTTTGTTTTAAAGTTGTTTCTGTATTTTTTTGGCATAAGGAAACAAGAGAACAGTACATCAGAACACCACACTGACATTAAGTTAACAGAGACCACTAATATCTGTTTATTTAGGCTGCATTTATATCCGCAAGTCTGTTACAGTATACAACATTGTAACCCCACGTCTTTCTTGTGGGAAGTTTTGGGTTTTTGCACAGAAACTGTTAAAGTCATGAAGTACATTAGAAGGATGTCAAAGATAACAACAACACTGACAGACAAAGAGAGTGTCAAAGGGACAAGAAGATGCATGTCATGACTTCAGTTTTCATCAAGAAATCAATTCATTAATTTGTAAGTGCCAGTCAACTGACCTGACTGATGAATGAGAAGGAATTGATTGATTCATTCATTTATTGAAATTACCTGATACATCCCATTTGGATATGTCATATGTTAGATAAGGGAGGTAGTAAAATATATGTGTGTGCACGCGTTCGTTATTAGGTTAATGAGAAAAGTTCATACAAAGTCCAACCTCCCTGAGTCCACCTTCAGCTTGTAACACAAAGGCAAGCGAAGTTCACATGCAGTTGTAGGGAAGAAAGGCGAGGTGACAGGTTCAAAAGTTCAGGCACTGCTTTAGACTCACTTCGCATGCCACTACCATTCGGCACACCCTGATACTTTGGAAATGTCAGGGGGAACCTCATTTACTGCTCTGTATCAAGCTCTGGGTGGCAGTGAGCTCCACAGGGGAATACCAAAATGAGAATGAGAGAAAGGAGGGGGGCTGTTTAAAAAAAAAAAGGGCCCTGTCGCTTCCACATCCTCCTTGATGAATTTATAGAACCGATCCATGATGTCTCACTAAGGACAAGCTGTGGCGTGGCCCCCTTTTCAGATTCCCTAATCTCTGAATGGTTGTTACCATCACAGGAGATACCATGAAATCAATTCCTTCACCTTTGACCTCGAAATACTATTGGATATCTAAGTGTCACAACAGGGAAAACAAAATCAGAGTAGTCTTCATTCCCACTGCACAATACTACACTAACTGTTGTATATTGACAGCCTAAGTTTGTCCTTTTGGAGATACCGTCCGCTCCTTGTGTTTCATGCATACGTTATTGTAATCTTCAATCCTGAGTTTGCAACTAAATACATACCCACGTGCAATTCTCCTTTGTCTCATGTTTCGTAATTTTAATGTGTTGTACCTAATAGTAGAATGATATACAACACTCATATGTTTTAAAGTATACCTTTCATATTCACGGCTAATAAAAAACAAGTATTTTGGCGAAATCAGGCACTTTATTCTTTCTTCCAGCATTTAGTTTGGAAAAAGCTGTTCTCATTTCTGGTCAACGATTTTATGTCAATAGTTCTCCAGCAATTTAGTGCAGTACATCCATAAATTTCGGTGACGTGAAAAACAAATTTCAAAAAAAAAAAAAAAATAGAATAGCCAACATCATTGCAACAGAGGCAGATATTCTGATATTTAGTCCCCTGTTTGTAAAAACACTGGATCATACATTAAACATAATGCAACTACAATCGCATGTTATTCTCTGACTAGTCAATGGTCATATCTTTCAACCTTTGTCCTGCTGAATCCCAAATCAAGATAATTTAGGGGATGTTTTCTCTGACTTGAGAAAGTGTCTCAAGAGCCACAGAAGAAGCTTTATTTCACAGCCCTGTACTGTAATGCTATCTGGGACTGGTAAAGTGATTTAAAATATAAAAGAGAAAACCCAAAGTTAAACAGTAATGGGAATTTTATTGGATCCAACTCAAATTTGATGAAAATGGAGAATTTGTAAAGAATTTGCTAAGGTTTTTAATGTATCAATGTGTGTGTGTGTGCATGATGTCCATCTCAAGTCAAAACTAAAAGTGTACATTAAACTTGTACATAGCTAGACTAGAAAATATCGAGCAGATTACTAATAGTTTACAGAGGTGGAAAACACACACACAGACACCACATAAATCAATAGTGAATTAATATGAATACCCTGAGTAATAGAATTTAATTGAATAAACTTAAATGGTAAATGGACTAACACTCATAGGGCCTTTCCACTCTTCTGACCACTCAAAGTATTTGACACTGCATGCCAACATTCACCCATTCACACACACACACTCATACACTGATGACAGAGGCTGCCATGTAAGGTGCCAACTTAATCTAATGCATGCACACACACTTACACACTGATGGCACCGCTTTTGGGAGCAATTTTGGGATTCAGTATCTTGCTTAAGGACACTTCGACATGCCGACTGGAGGAGCCGGGCATCAAACTGCCGATCTTCTACCTCTGATCCACACCCACCCAAAGCTGAACTGTACTGAACCCATAATATTAACCAATTCTTGTATCTTAATTTGATAAATTCTCTCTATATATAAATATGCTCAGAAATGTCTAATACTATACATTACATCGATAATTGGGATTTGTCTTAGTAAACGTTCTTCCCAACTATCCTTAAATATTCTTTCAATATTGGATCCAGGTGCTCCATAAAGCATCTCACACTTAACATTTTTCTTTTTTTTTACCACGCATATTTCTATGATAATGCATTCCATCACTTCATTAATAATAGTAGTCAAGCTTTCCGCTATGATTGAGGCTTTTATCCACATACAGCCGCACCCCTTCTATTTTTGTCCTCCCTATTCAAGTAATTCAATTCATATCCATTCGACTCAAAATCCACAGCTTTCTCAGAGTTGAGCCAGGTCTCAGCCATGACATTGAAGGGTTTCTTCAATTAAACTAAGCGCTGTTTGATGTTTTGAAAGCTTGTAGATAAACTTATCCTGTTTAAGTGAATAATTGACATTCCATGATCTGACTTAACATTAAATAATAAGAATAATAACATACAATACATGATACCATCCAAAAAATATTCAAAAAATCCTCCTTTGTTTAGCTTCATTTTTTAACTCACAGTACTTTTTACTTTTAAATCTTCTTTAGCAGGATCACTATGAACCAGAATTGATAAGCAGTGTCAGATTAGATGACATTTAAATGATAGTCAACCCTAAACCTAAAGTTAGGCTTACTTCATTCAAAAGCTTTATATTTCTAAAAACCTTTCTGGTTTATGCCTTTTGGGCTTTTCGACACCTAATCCTTCCTCAGTATCCAGACTGCATGCCTCAAGTCAGAGGGAAGATGTATGATTTAATCCAGGTGTAGGCGTGTGTGAACATCTACACTTGTCTCTGTGTGACTTTGCGTAAGTCTATATGTGGGAGAGAATTAGATGGAGAGATTGGGTGAGGATGGAAAGGGAAGAGACTAGCCTGAGGTTTCCATTGCTGTGCACCTCTTAACACGGAGGAGCCTTACCACGTCACGGAGCTGTTGCCGTGTGGCGGGTCGGGATCCTTGGCAGGTCTCCAGCCTTCTGACAGTCTGTCTCCGCGTCTGCAGTGACTCCCTGCCTGCCAGCTCACTTTTAATTATCTCTTAAGTTGAATGCACTCTGAGGAAGTCCAGGAGCACAGTATCAAAACCGTATGGAGGTTTGATCCCTTAAGGCTCTACGGTTGTCACCTTGAAAGAGTTGCACAGAGCTGTCTTTGTGACATCCTGCTTTGAATAAAGTTGAGGATTATTAGACATTTTTAAAAGGTGCTTCTTCCTGAAGTTTCCATTTTCAGATTGCAATATTGAAATGGTCTCATCTCCCTCTAGTTGGATGGACATTATGTGGTTCTTAAGGAAGAATGTTGGAGTAAAAGTTGCATTTTGATTCATGATGTGATATGCAACTTGACATTTTTACCGCAGCGCTACTGTCAGGGCGCCATGGTCATTAGGCAACAAATTCAGTTCAGTCAGTCAGGCTTGCGACACTTCTCTATATCTGTCTACTATCAAACTACGTCAAACAGACAACTCCATCTGTTGTGTTTTATGTACCTCTACAAGTTCCAACTTTGTAGAATCTGTAGGTGATTAAGTCTAACTTGGGATAAAGTTGCAGATGCAGCTACATAGAAATAAATCTAAGTGATCTTTATGTGTTATTATGACTTCAATCTAGGTGACAAATAAATTCTTAGGCGCAGGAATCATTCTCTCCAGAGAGATGCATCATATACAGCTTGACTAGGAGAAGAGATGCTGTTCTGCTGGAATACTGACAGGATGAAAACAAGAGAAATGAATGAGGGTAAATCCACAAGACCTTGTGTTGACTCAGGATTATGGTTACTCACTGAGTCATCGATACTTTGCTGTGCTTTTAGTAAATATTTCCTTCTATTCACACACACCCAAACACACAAACACACACACACACAAACGCTTTAGCCAATTTTTAAAATTAGGGGAAAAAAGCAAGTCTTAACATGCAACAACAAAAAGTAAGACACAAAAGGCCAAACAACATCAACAACAGCCAGGGCACAGAATTATTTTCTAATTATTAGTAAATGTGTCCAAATGAGATAACACCTTATTAATAACTCCCCATATTGTTTTGTTGACAGCATAGAGCCCAGAGAAATGAACACTATTTTAAGTGCTTTGGTATGTGGTCGGAAGGCCAATTGGACTGCATGTATCATATGCTGAAATCAGGCAGCTGCAAAATTAAAGTAGAGCGCCCTTACCGCAAGCTGAGCTGTGCAATTAATCAGAGGTTAACCCTACAACCCCACAAAACTTGTGCCTGATCTCTAATTTGCGTACCTTCTCTCTTTACATGCACAAACACAAACACACATGCACACACACACACGCACACAAATTGAACCACTTAACCTCAAATGTAGAGACAGACTGGAAGTTCTATAAGTAGATGTCAGTATATAAAGGCATCGAATAAAAATGCTTTGGTATATATATCAACTTCACATTTACTTGAGTATTGTTAAAAAAACAGCAGACTCACAAAGGAGGTGCAAAATGATTATGTATGTCCTCTGAGTCTTGAGCTTGTGCATGAGTTTACTCCATGGACTCCTCACACACGCATCACCATTAATCATCCCTACTGTGGACTAATAGCTTTGTTATCTTAGTCTGACCTTCCTGTATTCTTAACCCTCACACTCTAAGGCAGGAAACTGATGGACAATACCCCATTACTACATACAAAGCATCTGAAATTATCATTACACGTGTCAAGTGTGCTGTGCGGAGGGAGTCAAGCAAGGGGAACAGATTCCAGATCAGGTCAAGGTTAATAACTTTACTGGCTGTTAACAAGATTAGGTGATTTAATGATATAAGGAGATAACAATAATAGAATAATAATAATAATCTTTTTCTTTACAGCACAATTCATGCGCAAAATGCGACACAATCTACTACAACTTAAAATAAAAGCAGACAATCACAGATATTATGATAAAAAAGTTACGATAAATTTAAAAAGGTTTGAATTAAATTAAAGTGACAGAATAAGACAAGATAACGCAACCATTAGGCTTAAAATTGTGTGTGTGAGTGTCAACATATGTAGAGCCCCTAAGACCATGCATCAGGAGGACTGTTCCAGAGTTTTGCGGCGTAATTAACGAAGGCTGCCTCTCCACGCCTTTTAGTTCTGGCCTCAAAACAAAGTATGTTTTTAATAAATTACAGCAGACTAGAATTTCAAATTTAAATATGCAATCTTCAATATGTTGTTGCTTTCAAACAAGGAAAAGATGACAAAACCTTTCATCTTGCAAAAGCTGCAGTGTCTCACCTCAATGAAATGTTGTCAATCTTCCAGGCAACATAAACAGATATTTTATTGACTTTCATGGCAGCATTATAAACAAAGAAAGACATGAACTGACATGCCAATTAACATTTCTCAATAAAATGATGTGGGCAGTAAATATAAACAATTTAAATGTGTCAGCTTTCGGTTTTATCAGTTCCTTACTCATAAAGCTATCATATCAAACCAATATGTAAGGTATTAAATGTACAGACCCTAGGAATAACATCCACAGTGGACCTTTCTGCAACTCACAATTTATATCCAATGTCAATAATTAGTGTCAATGCAGGAAATAGTCTTTTATGTAGCAGCAGGCAAAGCCATAGCCAGAGGGTGAATTTAACCTGTGCTACTGCACCATGGTGCTTTCAGCTAATTAGCTCTAAACATAAAGAACCAATGTGGATGTCATTAGTTTTGCTGGTATTTGATCATAAACCAACATTTATGCCAAGTGGAAGTTTGACCAGATGATGGCACTAGATGGAAAGTCAGGGGAACACTAAAGTTTTTACAATCCATCAGGAAGGGAACAGTAATTTATCTATCAAGCTTCCAGACTCTCTACCAATCTGTCCACCAATATGTTGTGGCAAGAGTGGCACTAGATGAAAAATCTAGTCATTAGAATTCATCCTCTGAGGACCTTGAATATATGCAAATGTTTTATGGAAACCCATCCAATAACTGTTGAGATATTTCAGTCAGGACCAAAGCATTGAATAGACTTGTGTTGCCATCCCTAGAGTGATGCCGTTAGCATGACAAAAAATATTTAGGAAAATATCCTCAATCGACCCATCAGTTTACCTTGATCTTCTGACAGTTTTGTACCTTGCAGCATTGTAGCAATATTTTATTACCTCATCACTTGCGTGCAAAATCCCTTTTACTTCCATTACAAGCCAATCTCTTATGCTGGATTGCATAAGGCTTCATCATAATGATGAGTTTACACTACCGTGTCACATTTATATCCTCAATAATCACATTAGTTGACTTTGCCTCTTGGAAGTACTCACAGCACCTCATCAGCACATGAAATATTGCTGCTGAGTATTTCTTATGGCAGTTAAAATGAAGAGACTGCTTTGCGGGCAATAAACTTGTATTGTTTGAACAAACTCTGAGTGAGGTGGCTCCATGGTGTTGCTCTGTGGAATGCAGTCCTTACTTGTCCTTGGAAGTACCCTCGTTTGAGTCAGATTTCCTAAAGAGATTGTTTTAAGTTCATCCTGTTTGGAAGAAAATCTCAATCCCTCTTTTTCTTCTAGTTGGTTTTGTGATGGCCCTTGTTCATTTTATTCTATCGCAAAGGAAGGAGGAGGGGAAGATCCTTCAACATCCTGGTCATGGATTAGTTTCTAAGTGGATGACATCATTTTCTGGGGCTTTGCCCTGCAATGTAGCATTGTACTGCCCTTGGACAACGGAGAGCCCTGGCAAGGATGCATGCAGTCCACAAACAATATCAGTCTGGAACAGAGAATGCCACCTCTCAAATTTTCCTTTGGGCACACAACGCAGGGGGACTGGCCAGCAGGCTGTTAAAGCATAATTATTTATGACTTTTATTCTCAGAGCAAATTCCCTGATGGTCTTTTAGCCTATCTTTACTTTCTCTTCACTATACCATTATTCATGGTCACGGCCATTTGGATATGCCTGGATTTCCTGTTTACCATGAGATAAGTTCCAACATCAGTGTTTCATTCAAAGACTTCTGAGATGAAACTTGAAGTTGATAAAAGTGAACTTTAAGGTGGTGGTTGCTCACCTGAAAATCAATCACAATCAAATTCTGTAGTTTTGTTTTGGAAACCTTTGTTTTGATGTAGACCCAGAAATTACAGGGGTTCAAATGTTAGATAACCTGCAATTTCAATATACAGGCACTAAAAGGAATAACCCTATCATTCTATATACTTTGCATTCATACCTGTGAGCTGCCCTGTACACATACAGTTTTGCTGTTGGTCGCTAAACAGCTAACAGTTACAGAGATCTGCTGACTTCTGGTTTCCCACTTCAGGGAGCTCATGGATATCACCAAAGGAAGAGCAAAATCAGGCTTTCTCAATTGCAGGATTATTTTTAAGCCGTCAGCGAATCCAGTTGTGTAGGGGATTTCTGTGTTACACTGTTGGTGTAGCAAGAAGTAGCTAATGAGATAACGTTCCCTTGTGAAATGAACTTCGATCCTGCAGATGGTACTGAGTCAACAGTTTGACTTAAGTTGGAGCTGTTGGTAAATGACATCATTATAGCGTTTCTTTAAAACATTGTGCGCACAGTCTGTTTACTGTGCTTGAGAATCAGGGCTGGTCTTAGATACCGTATATATTTGTTCATTGGTTTATCCCCTGTTGTTCCAACACTACATATTTATTCATGACAATCACCTCATCGCTGTCTTGTAGATGTTGCATGTTGTCATCCACTGGATTCAGTTTTGGGATCTCATTACAGCCCATTTGCTCAGTGGAGCTCTCAACACCTCAGTCAATTTATTCACCATGAATGTCTGCGTACTGTAAAAAGGAAGCAGACATAATTTATGAAACTCATTTGACCTTAGACAACATATTAACACAACAACGCTGTTCTTTGTCACTTTCAACTGAGCAGCCAAAACATTAGCAGTCCCAATTCTCTTATCATCCTTCCAGTTTATTTAAACTTACAGATATAGTTGTAAAATATACTGTTGTAAATCCTGCTCCAATCAAAGCTCTTTCATCTCCACTTGTACAAACATGTTATAAGTTACAGATGATATCACTATCAGTATTTGGGAGTAGTCGTGCTAATTTTTTTTGTATTTTTTGAGGAAGCTGTGTGGTGATAGAAGGATAGAAAAGCCCCAGTAAGTGACTGCACAAAAAGTGTAATGGAACAATTGGTTTTAAAATTAAACACAACTTTGACGAAGATTGAACCGGAAGGTATTTTGCATGCAGCCAGAGTGGGAAGATAACATCAGTATACATGCTTGCTTTCTGAAAGGTTATACTTCCTGTACAATACATCAGGGAGGTATTTTATAAAGTTCAACTGTTTCTAATCAAATCCTTTTGAGTTTTTTGGGCGTTATACACCACAGAGAAAAGTAGCATGCATGCACCAAGTGTAAAAATCCATGTGCTATAGACATTTGGCTCATGAATAGCAGTCATCAGCTAAATTCACATGAATTTATGGTTTATGGTTTCTTGAATGTTTCAAAACAAACTAATAAACCAATTCAATAAACCAAATTAACCGATTAATGTTTACATGTGCATGTAGATGGGTGGATGTGTATTAATATGGTTATATGTGTTGGATATGCATGTTGACATGAACACATAGTATATCCTTGTTGGTATCCACTCTATTGACAACATACACATCATATTATTATTAGCTTTTTCTTGGGTTGGGCAAATTATGTTCAATAACGTATAACAAAAAAAATCTCCCTAAAGTACCAGACCCCCTTTAGAAAATATTTACCAGTCAGAAATAAACTAAGCAAATATAATTTATGGTTTTACTTTAGGCAATTCAGGTTCATGTTTTTCATGAACTTAATAAGTTGGGGCAATATTGAGTAGAGTCCGCAATTTCAAGAAACGGTTGTATTTTTAAACACTGTGCATGTTAAATGAAGGAAAATACAATGCAAGGTTAATCAAGTTGTCAGCAAAAGGAAAAATAACAAAAGTAGCTTCAGGAAATTGAGGTTTAATGTTGGATATCTGACCGGTCCCTAATTAAAGTAAATCTTTTGCACGCTGTAGAGAAGTGCAACAGTGTAGCGTTTAAAGGAGCCAATTCAAACAGCAATGCTTGTGGTTGAAACATCTGCATTTGTTTGCACATGGGTGCTATTTATAACCATTTATTTGATATGCTGCAGTATATTTAAGGATTTATATTTGGTCAATTCTGGATTAATCTCTGTTGTGGAAAACACATTGTGGCTATGAACCTCTTCCAAACAAGGGAGGGGAGTTGTGGAATTGTAATTGCATGTATGCTGTGCCTGACCAAACACATAAGAACTCACATAAATTCAAGATTGTAGCTTAACACATGGCAGATGATGAACCTCACTTCCAAATCTAACTTCATTAACAAATGATCATCATGTTTAATTCCAGGCAAGAACAGGACAACTTAACTTCCAGGCTGTTACTGCTGCATTTGGAAAATGGCTCTTGAGCTGGAATGCGGCCCTTGAGACTCATCTGTAACAGGTTCAAGTTGAAACCGCAGAGTGGTAGAATGGGGGAAGGGAAGACCGAGTTTTGAGGTTGAGGAGAAACGTGTGTGCATCTGTGTTTGTGTGCGCTTGTGTGTGTGTGTATGTGTATGTGTGTGTGTGTGTTTGTGTGAGACACAGATTTGGAAAAGCAAATGTAGAAAGAAGTGTGCGTCTGCATGCTTGTGCCTGCCTTTGTATGTGTATGTGTGTGTGTGTGTGTGTGTGTGTGTGTGTGTGTGTGTGTGTGTGTGTGTGTGTGTGTGTGTGTGTATTTGAGATCTAGATAGAGGGAGCAGACAGCATTCACTGAGGCACAAGGGGTCACAGATGTGAGGAGAGAAAGTGCACATTCAGCATTTCCCAGGGAGGGGGATGAGTGGTTAGAAAGTTGGAGAGTTAGAAGATGCAGGTGGTGCTGCTGAACGTGCTGGTAAGCAGCAAACCTGACAAGTCTAATCAGGTCTTATCTGGCACTGCTACAATGTCATGGCTGTTTGAACCAAGTGGGCCATGTTCCTCAGATCTTTGGTTGAGGATTTTATCTAGAAAAAATGTTTCCATAAACCTTGTGAAGCTATGTGGAAAGAAATGGGTTCTTTCGGCCGATACTAGTGTTTGCTAGAGATACCATTTCAACAATTATGAGTCAAGGCCTTTTGAGAACAGGAGGGTATTTTGAAAAAAAAAAAAAAAAAAGCCTTCAAAAAGGTAACGACCCGGTAACACTGGGTGGTACAATGGGCTTTTCAAGATATGACACATAGAATATATAATATACAATGACAACAGTAGGGCACACGTACTTATTAATAGGAGTAAAACATTAAAATAAAACAAAATAATTAATAAAACAAAACAAACAGTAGTCTCACTCTTAACTAAGACATATACTATAGCACATTATCAGAAGCTTGTTTTCAATTTCTCTCTATTTTATCATGACTCTCTATTACATGGATTATTTTAAGAGCTGCTCCCACAACCAGAGGATATTTCTTTTACTGTAAAGTGCAATGAAGCAGGCAGCAGAAATCAGGCCAACTTAAAATCAGTGTTAACTGATCTACTTAGAGCCAAAGACATCAGTATGGCCAGCAGGGCTGTAGCCAGGATTTTAGCAATATTATGGACTTCTGAGACCCCAACATTTCATTCTGGCTTTTTAGAGTAGTTAAGACATAATCCTAGCTTGAGGTCAAATAAACATTTTCTCATACACATTGACTAGCAACTATAAAAACTGATTTATTACAAAAACCTTATTAAAAAGAGAGAGTTCATAAAAATGTTCACATCTCTCTATAGCTGCTAACTAACAAGTATCCACTTTCTTTGGTTAATATTGAACAAGGCCACATATATTACATTACCATGGTGCATTTCTTTTCCACTTTGGGAGCTGTGGAACATCTGTAAGCACAACAAGTTATTGATATAATATTAAATAGCTTCTTACACATCCAGAGGGTACAACAAAATTAGCATTTATTTGAAATGGTATTTATGGCCACTCCACTCTCCACTATTCACTCTGTTTGTTGTCCACTGACTCCGTATGGAAATATATTAATCTGCTAAATGCTCCACTGTGTTCACCAGTTGCTTAAATTATCTTCATTTTTACTGGGCAGGTACAGTGCTTTCTTTTAGATGATCACAGCTGCTGACTGATGATGAGAGGGGTGAGACTGAACCACACCAATAAAGGACTTTGCTGTAAAACCAAAACAATGAGCTAAAAGATGCTAAACCATTGTGTATAGCTTAGGGGAACTTCAAAGTACAGTTATAATTCTGTGTGGATTTATCATTATAAGTGACACTTTTGCAAACATGTAGTCATTTGACCTATAGTTCCTATAAAAGTAATGGTTATTGCAAAAACATTATTGGTAAAGGTTCATAAGATGTTCTGTCTATAGCTGCTGCTTAGCAGGCCAGCTGTTAATTCTGTAAAAATTGTTTGCTTGTGTCAGATTAAGGTGCAACAAAGCAGATTGGCAGATTAATATTGTTTACAGAAAAAAAACAGAGGGTTAGGGTTAGTTTAGGGTTAGGTTTATACTTTTTACTTTATACTTTGAACTCACAGTGACCCAATGCAAAATGTGACTGCTTAAATGCCCTCCATACAAGCAAGGATCAGAGCTCATGAACCACTGATCAACCTTAATAATAAAACAAGGTCCAGAAGCTATTATCTCTAACTCTGAAACACCAGTCGGAACTCCCTTAAAGACCACTGATAAAACAACAATCAGATTTCCTTTCTTTTCAAGTTATTCCATGTTTTACCACAATAGGAAAAGCTGCACGTAGCACAATGTACAATCCCGTTGTATTTGTTTTCTTAAAACCGATTTGAACCTCCAAATGACGATTTCTTGGAACAATCTATGTCTATCTATTCACATGCAAAGCCTGATTCCTGTTATAATACAGTCACTGAAGGGTTATATCAAAACCCAAGCAACCATCTGCAATGTGTGTTTAGCTATGTACTAAAGAGACGTGAATGATGAGTGTTCTGCATGTTTGCTTTTTTTAACTTGAGTTGACCACGTTGGATTATTGTTGCGGTTTGCATGGTCATTTCTCAAGTAGAGCATGCACATAAACTAACCCCGACAACATGAACTGGTTGACTTCAACTGATCAAGGGCCTTTTGTTTTGTCTGACAAGGCACATTCATATCTGGAGGTGAACTTAAAGGGTAATTCTGGTACTTTTTAACCCTTTTTTCCATCATTTGGGGTCTGAGAGACTAATGGGGACAAAAAGTTTTGGAATTGGTCCAATATTGAGTGAAATTACTTCGGCTGGTAGGCAGGAAATGGGCTCCAATGTAATCCTCAGGGGTAAATGCGTCAATCAATGCACGCTCACTAAAAATGTTTGTTTTTGTCACTGACATACTCATATTGTTATTATAAGTTTCTAACCTGAAACAGAAGTCTTGCTCAAGTCTTGCACCGAAATCTTGTGAGCGGTGAGCTATTGCAGGGAGACAGCGAAGGAAACATGAGTGAGAGTTGGAGAGAGGAGTGCGAGGAAGAGTTTGTTGTGTTAGAGTACAGAAAGTGTAGCTTCGTGATTAAAAAGAACAAACAATGGTTTGTGTTTATGCATTTCTGACATTTGCCAACAGAATGTTTTGCCACACTTTACACAGCGTTCATAGACTACTTTTGTTGGATAAGGACATGCTAAATTTGTGGCTAGTTGTGCTACAGAGTGTCTGTACACTCACTTTGCAGACCGCCTGGTTTGCAGTGACCATTTTGACTGGCGTGACAACTGCCAGCTATTCTACCAAAGAGAAATGCTCCTCCAAGACTGGAGAGACCCACTGCTGCAGACAGAGTGGAGGTTATGTTATTTGCTAATGTTATGGTGTTGACCTGCCAACAGTAGGCTACATATGAAAGGATGGCAGGATAATAGCAAAAAGAGAAAAACACATCAACTAAACCATGACTGATTATAAAATATCTATATAAATGAATCTCTTGTTTGGATGCTACAAAGGAACATGTTCAGTTTGAATTATTCAAGGTGATTCAGTGTGCCTTAGTTAAAGTTATAAGTAAGGCAAGTGGCCAACAGTTACCATGCATATTAGCTTTCTGGCTGGCATGAGCCACTTTGCATTGTAGCACATGGTAGTAAGGTAGATTGATTTTTAAAAAATCATTATAATACAAATTCTTCTTATTCTGGATAAATGTGTTGCAAAATGACGTTAAAAATGAAAAAGTGAAAAGAATGATACTGCTTGCAGAAAAACCTGCTGTTTTACAGTAAGTGGGTATAATGCTGTGACATTTAATGATTTACACCTACCCTAGGGGCATGTGGAACCACTTAGTTGATATTTACAGTTAGGTTGTAACTTATCTCCATTGCGCAACCCTGTTTGTTTTAGTAATGCATAAATCACAACATAATCATAAATTCCGTTATAACCAGGCTAAGTTTGAACTGACACGTAGCTGATGCAACAGGCTACATACATTGCTTGTTCTACTCTGCAGCTACATGTTTTTGCTTGTGATAGGATAATATCTACTCTATAACTGTCCAGATACACTCAGGAAATATTTGCAGAAGCCCCCAGCTGCTGGAGAAGGGACATCTGATCTCCCATCTCTAAACCATTGTGGTGTCTGATGTTTGTCGTCCACATTTTTACTGTACAGTGAGCGGTTGGTGATGAGAAAGTACTGGTGGGGAAATGTGGTGGTGGTGGTGGTCCACTGAGGACTATATACCACTGCTCTACTGTCTACACCACACTAATAGTGCTAACACTGCTGCTACAGTACTTTTACACCAGGCTAGCAAACTCACACTTTATCTGTTTCTTGCTGTAACATTATTTCTACCAACTTGATTATGAGGTAATCTGTCAACTGTGAATGTAGCACCAACTGTGATTTTTGAACTTGCACCAACACAGGATCTTTGGAGAGGCTGCACTTCAGATATGATTATATGAGGGTCTGTACCCAGCTGGTGATCATGGATCAAAATGTCAATGCTGGCAGACCACAGGCAATGACAAAAGAAGGTAATAATATGATTAATTACTGGGAATGGCTAGTGATGGATACAGCACAGTCTAAATTGGTTTTATCACAGTGTTATTGTTCACTAGCTGGGAAAATATTCTGTACAGAGCTTAGCAGCATGTCTTATGAGATATAGAGTTGCATTAAGGAAGCTGAGAAATGTTAAAATCCATGAAACCACTGTGTAGTATCTAAAATATACAGAAGAAACATTATGTGCCTTATTTACCTTTGTATAGAACCTGGAAAAAGACAAAGAAACAGACTCACACTTGCCAAAGTTGGATCAGTTAGTGTTATTTATACTTTACTGCAAAAAAAAGAGAGAAAAGTTCATGTTCTTGACTAATTGTGGTAAAGCTACTATGATGTTGTGGTGTACAAAAAAAGGAAGAGACAAGCATTCATTCTGAATCTGTAAATGCTCATAATAATGTAGAAAATCTTTTAACACACCAGCATTGTGTTCTCAAACCCATTGACCTAAAACTACCTGGTGAATTTGTGTGCGTAGACACTAATATATATCTTCTTTTTTTTCACTTCTCGGTACAGACATTCATTTCAAGCAAAGTCAACAATGAGTTGCAAGACCCAAGTATGAATACACCAAGCAGGCATTTCATCATGACCTCATTGAGCGTGTCCTGAAGAGGAGAGAGGATCAGAGTATTGTTTACTCAGGGCCTTTGCTGTGTTGTCAACCATGCAAAAGAAGACTACTTCACAACACTGCTCCTTTTCCAAGGACTGGTAAGGCAGATTTACTTACTTGAAATAAATCAAGCTTCAATCGTGTTTAGAGATTTGAAACAGAGACAGAAACGCAGATGTGCTGCTAGTATCATTATTGTTGTTGTTGTAAATGATGGAAATGTATGGTGTTCAGCATCAATATCTGAAAATATACCGATATTAAAACATCAGACATGGCATAGGCAGGTATACAGAGTGTCTTGTGCCTCTTTGAACATAATGTAACTCAGCGAGGGGAGGGGTATTTACTTTCACAGTGATTGCATTCAAAGATTTGAAATGGAAAATAAACAGATGCTCAGCAGAACAGTCAAACATACAGTTATTGAAGAGTCACTGGCGAGACAAGTTTGTATACAGAATTATATAAGATAATTCTGAACAGGTCCTCCGCCTCCTTGAACCCAATGTAAGGGGGAGGGGTACACTTCTCATGGCAACAATGATGCAACACTCCTCTATTGCCACGACCAAGGCGTTCTCCTTTGAGCATCCACACCAGCATCACACAGTAGGCCACAAATCTGCATTGAAGAAGTCGAAAGTTTCAAGTTGATTGGTGGAAAGTATGAAGCCAAACTAAATTACGCAACAGTAATTACTCATCAATCAGAGATATTTCTAGGTAAAATTACATGCATGTAAAAATGTTACGTATACTTACTCGAGGTATATTTTGCTCATTTTGGCCCTGTGGTCTTGGCCGCCTCTTCCAGTTTATTGTGGGCACATGAAACAATGTCCTTAGCACAGACCGGTTGATCAGAGGGACGAAATCCTCTGATGTGAGGAGGTTTCATCTCTAGACACTACAAGACTACCAATACTGGGCAGCAACTGGTCCCAACCTTTATAAGCGTTCTTAATCTGTGGGCTCATGGTCACACCAGTTTGAGGGTTAGAGGGTTAAAAATAGAGTCAAAGATAGGGTGAAAAACACCAAAATTACCCTTTAATATTACACACTTTCAGATACACAATATTACACACATTCAACAAACCAAAATTGTTTCCTTGTGCAACACCATCCTTGCAATAAAGTATTCTGTGTCTCTGATGAGTGCAAAAGATCTGTCTTCATGTGTTTGCACTAAAATTTGATGACCTGTCGTCCCCCGTGTAATTGTCTGACAACCTTCTGACATCCTTGATAAAGGTTCATGTGGGAATGGATGTATGTGAACTCCAAGGCTTATTTCATTGCTGCCTGCACCAAGTGGGAATCATAACCACACCCACATCTATAATGCTGTAAATGCTACATTCCTGGAAACCAAGAGGAATAGAGGTACAGATAACAGGTGCATCTCAAGTACAGCATTGGGCTCCTTCTTGGGAAAATATTTGAGAATAGATATTTCATAATACGTCAAATAATGATGTGCGTACAATATAGCTAAGAGCTCACAAGAGGACCATGTTCTTGGCAATATTCTGATTTCAAAAACAAATACTTTTCTCTTTGTGTATATTCTGCCAAAGAAAGGTTGACTATAAAACCACAATTCAAGCTTTGAGAAGTAGAAATCACAAATGCATTATTCTTCAGTTGTCACCAAATTTATCATACATTTTGTCACTGCAGATGAGTTTCCATCCCTATTAATTATACAAAGAAAATGAACTGTCTTGTGGCCAAAACAAGACCACAAAGCTTGTAATACTTTTGTATTTTGAGTTAGAACCTGGCTGTTTCTGCAGGTTGGAGATCATTTACCTTCACCGCTTCCTTGTGAGTCTCATTGGTTGCGGATACCAAACCCCCAGAAACAGTGCTTGACTGGTTGAAATAGTGGGTCACATGACATCCACTGTCCAAAAAAATACTTCACATACATAAAAACAGGAAATATATTTTTCTGAGCCTCACTGACTTCACATTGTCCCCCTCTATGATCAAAATGCGAGCCATTGCTGTAGGTCCAATAAAAGTTATTAAATCTGAAAGAGCCATATCAGTAAATCATTTCTGTGCTATTTGTGTGTGTGGGCACCCACCACCAATATCCTCCATGTGTCTAAAATCACAGATGCCTGACTGAATGACCGGGTGGTGCTTTTTATTGCATCCTGGAACACCTTATCCAGTTCTTTTAATATGCCCGTGATGGATGGAAGTCAGCCTGGTTTCAGAGCTCTGAATCACTTCCCATATTGTTGTTAAGCAATTCAAATAGGTTTGGTGTTACATTCATTGGCGGCTATTTCTCCTGGTAGGGGAAACAATTGCCCAATTAACGAGTAAGAATATTGATATCCTTCCTTATCCTGCCATATCCATAAAAACCTACAACAAAATATGACAAATAATAACTCTTAAATTGTCATATTATATCCCCTTTTCATGAAACACATTAACTAGTCCGAGCAACAGCTACCACCGCTTCCATTCTGACTAGAATAATACTTTAAAGGTCTTATCCATCATTAATTATTGGGATATACCCAACCTCAGACTGAAAGAGTAAACTGAAATGACAATTCAGTCTAATTGCTGCACTAGATGTAAGTATAAATAGGCGATATGGAAAAAGTTAGCATGCAACTTGTCAGTTGGTTGGTGTCATTAATGCCTGTCCTTTAGTTTGTTCATATGGTATTAATGCACCCCCCACCCCGCCCTTCCCACCCCGCCCTTCCCACCCCCATCGTCTATTTATGTACAATTCGATGATAAACTTAAAGAGGGTGCAGCATTTTCCTCAATCTTGAATTAATGACACAGTCAACTGATTAACAACAGAAAAAAAATTCTGTTATGGAATATATAATACACTGCGTTGGAGGTCTTCTTTAAATAAAAGTTTGTGTGATCTCTATTTTCTCAAACCTCCAACAATCAAAACTGTTTATGAAGGTGACATCATTATATAACAAGCTAAAGGAAGTAACTCATTAATGCCAGCAAAACCACATGATATTCCAAAAAGGATAGGACGTGGTTTACAAGGCAGAGAAGGGAGGGCTGAGAAGCCTGTTAAATGTGACTCGTCCAGATAAGTAATTGCTGCTGATTTTGCCAAAGACATAACATCATAAAAACAGCATTCATTTAAAACTGACTTGGCACACACACATTGCCTCCCTAATGTGAACAATATGAGAGAGTATGGCTTGCAACACTTTAATACATGCACCAGGTGGTCTATTTAAAGTCAAAGTGAGAATAAAAAAATCTCCGTGTTCACATTCACTGAAAAAGAGTGGACAGTAATGTTTGTATATTTATCACCAAGGTTCTACAGCTTTGGATAGATGGTATAACTCAAATTGCTGCAATATCTGAAAACCAAATAGTGCATTGTCTAATTATATCACAAAAAATAGACTACCAATACTGAATAGGATGGTGCTGATGATGAAGTTGGTTGTTAATTTCATGCAAACACCTACTGTATGTCCGGCATGCATTGGATAGGAAGAGATCCCAAATTACAATAAACCCGATCCAGAATGCAGGCAAACATTTACATACACTACAAGAGTCCAAGAAAAAAAAATAGATAGATAGATAGAGAGATAGATAGATAGATAGATAGATAGATAGATAGATAGATAGATAGATAGATAGATAGATAGATAGATAGATAGATAGATAGATAGATAGATAGATAGATAGATAGATAGATAGATAGATAGATAGATAGATAGATAGATAGATAGATCTATCTATCTGATGATTACTAATAAAGCATATATAATTGTAAGGTATAGATGGAGAGATAGATAGATAGATAGATAGAAACATGAATTATATACACAGTGTACTATCTATCTATCTATCTATCTATCTATCTATCTATCTATCTATCTATCTATCTATCTATCTATCTATCTATCTATCTGATGATTACTAATAAAGCATATATAATTGTAAAGTACTAGACAAATCAAAATAAAGACAAAATGAGAAATCAGTCTAGCCTTGTTTCCCACACTTAAAACAGTTTGCTAACCTAAACAACCGTTCCAGTTTTGAATTATTTGTACACCAGAATATATCAGGTCATTTCCGCTGTGGCTTCACGACATTTTGAACACATTGTTTATTGCAAGCAGAGTGTAACAATTTCAGTGAGAGAAAGGATGTAGATAGCTATGTTTAAGTCTAGACAAGCTACCAAAGTAGACAACAAAGAGAACAACACTTGCATGAAGCCATCCATCATTGTTGTTATTGTTGTGTTTCTCCTTCCTCTTCCTATGAAATTCCAATGAAAAACTATGCAATGCAATTTGGAGGCAGTTTTGGAAATGCTCAGTTTTCGTTGTAGTCTGGACAGAGGGCCAAAACAGAGAGACGCAGATGCATTCACAAATGTATCTGGCTTAGTGTGGACATGATCTCATTTTAACTGTGTAGCAATTGGCCTTTACAATTTGATTGATTGTAAATTTGTCTGGGAATATTGAAAAATGTACTGCTATATAAAATCAGTTGACATGATAATGTCTTTCTGATAGCTTTTGCTATACTACCTGATCTTGTGGCCCTGTGTCAAAATTCTGTTGGATCTTAATGAATTCATCTGATATTATGCTTACACTGTACATATTCCAATATTAACTTTTGTTTCTGAAATTACCCAAACAGCAAAGTTTGGACAATGTAATATACCATAATAGAAATACTGTACTGATTGTGCAGATAATGAAAGGAATGGGTGCTTAATGGGGGCCTGGCAGTTCAGTTTTGCCCCAGGACCAATTAGCAGGTTAATTTGGCCATTATTAGTTATTGTAATATGAAGAGTACAACGAAAAATGGGACCCACTTTCAAATTCTGCCAAATCATACCACTCACACACTTCTTCCTGAATAATTTAATCTGCTGACCTCAATATCTACAGAAAGGATACAGGTTTTTAATTGTGCAACTAACGATCTTTTGCTGTTAGATAAGTAGATTAACAGAAGTAACATTTGAAAGACAATAAATAGACAGATAAAATAACTTTGATCATTAAGGACCTCAAACTGTGAGGCTGAGAAAAAAACATATACTTGGCCTGCATAGAACATTACATAATTTGTCTCTATTTGTATCTTTGGCACCCACATGTCTTTCTGCACTTAATGAGATGGATGGAATTTAGTTTTAGGAGTTTAAATTCATACTGTGACTCCTAACAAACATCTCCACATAATTAATCTAGTTTGCAGCTGGCCACAAAGGCTCTGTACTCATGTCACTGCTCAGATGTTTCTACTGTATGTCAAAAAGTCATGTTAGTTCCATCTTCTGTGGAAACAGATGCACTGATGCCTCCAGCAGATACGAAATGTGCTTAATGTTGCATTTCTGTGGAGTTGTTGTTTTTATTGTTGCTGTTTTTGCATGTGGTTTTTTGTTGTCCTAAAGAGATTAGCAAAGATTGATTTACTGTGTCATTTACATCAATTTATTCTCATTTATTTAGGACGTAGAGTTTACGGACTAAAAATCGTTCATTATTAGTACTGCCAATGATCTGTCAGTTGGCTTCTTCATTTTCTGTCACATTCAGCCAGCCTTTATGAAAGATCCGATGATGGATGGGCGCGATGAGCAGAAATGGACAAAATTTCTCATGCAGCAGTCTGTTTCCTGTAAAAGTTTTATGAGCGTGTCCTCTCCCTCATTGATGTTGATGTCAAGTGGCTCAACACACTAAAACCAGCAATCAATCTTGTCACACCTATGGACTGAAGTGGTGTGGCCTCTAAAGCCGACAGGTTGACACGTATGCAAAAATGGGAGGAAAAAATCACAGTGGAGATTGATGCTGCACAGATTATATTTTACAAGTCGTCTGGGAAATGTCATATAAGCTCTTCATCATCAAGCTCCCCCCCCAAAAAAAATATAAAAAAACACAATAAACCAAGCCACATCTGTATTTTTTGTTATGACAGTGCTGTGTAACATGAACAGCTGGGGGAATAAGCAAAACAAACCAGCAAACTCAGATGAAAATAAATTTTTCAAAGATAAACATCTCAGTTTCTGGAAAATTTGACTGCAGTGTAAATGTGTGGACAACAAGAGTAAAAGAAACATCATATTTTTAAAATTAACATTACCCACTTTTTTTTTTAATTTTTTTTTTTACAGTAAAATAGGGTTATTTAATAAAGAACAAGGTTTGATTCAGGTTTCTCTTTTATTATTGGGGATTATGAACTAGTGGTGACATGGACTGCTCCTGGCTGGTTTGTGCCAGGCAGGGATTCCTCATCGGAGGAATGCAAGGAACCTTTCCGGCTCGAGCTGGCAATGTTCAAAAGCTTCCCATGTGTGTGTAAGACTTTTACCAAATGAGTTGGATGGTCTATATAAACAAGGACGGGTGGATCAGAGGGTCTACATAGGCATGATCTCACCACACAGTAATTCAGACTTTAAGTGCAATAATGCATCAGCGTTTCACTTAAATCTATTGGGGTGAAAAGTCTTAAGAGCCTTAAGAGCCCACTGAGTTTGAGAGTCAGAGTGCTCGATGACATGCAGAATATTTCATTTTGTCGCTCCCCTGCTGTCCCAAAGCTTTTTGCCCTTAAACTCCCCCCCTCTGTGAAAGCCTGTTAATTCATCCAGGCTGGTTCCACATTGCCACACCATCAGTCCAACACAAAAACCTCAAGGCATTGTTCAATCTTTTGGGGACATTTAGAAATCTGTGTGTGGGCTGGTTAGCTACCTCGGGCCTGTTGACAACATTTACAAATTATCAGAAACTTTATAAGTCCAGACCTCATTGTGTTCATTAGTCTTTTGTATCGCAGTTTCTAAAGAAAAGAAAAGCTATTGCATTGCCTTAATGACCAAACTGTAGCCATGGCGTTTGCCAGTTTCTTTGTTAGGCTCCATTGCCACGTCATGGTGGGCATAAATGTTAAACAATAGCCTTTTTTGAGTCACATACCCAGAACTGTAACCCAATGAATCGCTGTGGCTTTTTCTTGTCCTTTAAGGCGTTGTTTGGGTACAAAGAATTCAGGCCTTGGCAGCTCATTTTTGAACAAAAGCTGACGCTCCAGATTATGTCTGCATTACCATTTGTGCTCATCACAATGCTACCCTCCCAATGCACGCCTGAACCTTCGTCATCGCTTGATAATGGCGATCTTGTCTCCACCTGTTTATCTTTGCTACATCACTTGATTTGCTCTCAGTCTGGTATGCACAATGCGTCGTTGTGCGCACATCAAGTCAAGTAATTAGGATACAGCCTCTATCCAGCAGATGCCAAGACTTATTCACACTAAAAGATGTCAGCTCTAATCTTATTTACGTATTGTTATTCTAATGACACATGGTCATGCCTTTTTGGCTTCTTTTCAAGGACTTGCTGTATGTACAAAGCAGAGTCAGACTCCTCTGAAATGAAGGAATGAACTTGTCATACATAAACTAATTACAATACAGTCCACCATATAGACGTTCTTCAAACTGATACTGTAGTCATGTAAAACTGAACGCTGACACCATTAGATAACTGCAAAGAGGCCCTGCTTCAGACTGAATTCAATAGTGGTAAACTTAAATATCTAAAAACTTAGTTTGTGACCATATGTTTGCCACAGAGAGTAGACAGACCCATGACCAAAGTGAGCTACAGCAGGACACTACACCCTCAGCCACAACAGCAGGTGATTATTGCAGAAATGTTGGCGCTTGCAGCCCATGTTGTGGCCTAGAATCATAATAATACAAATGTAGGAAGCGTATTTCATGTGCAACTCCCATTGTGTAACATCTTTTAGTCATGCAAATATTGCTTAAGTATCAATTCATGTGAGCACACTGTGATTCTCATCAAATCAACTTAAAAATGTTCATATTTATGCTTGCTCACAGCCTCTCTGCAAGAGTTCAAACACAGACATACAAAGACAATATAACTATTTCAAGTGCTTGCCAGCATTTGAGAAGTAATGGCTAAAATGACATGGTATGACAGGTCCTCTCTGCTTTATTGCCAAGATGTATTAGTCTTACAGTTATATACCCCTGTTCTTTGTGTGAAATGTGATTGCTGCAGAATGAACTAAAGCACGTTTTATAAATTCTAAAAGGGATGTGATGGGCCACGGCCATATTTCTTTGAGGCCGTTTCCCCAAGGGAGGAGATGTGAGAACGCCCAACTTGACTTCAAGGAAACACAACATGGTTTCTCGCCCCGCTTCGGCGGGATGCAGACGCGTGCTCTCCTAAAACAATACTGAGGAGCAGTCAGCTTCATTTACCATGATAAAGAAAAACACCGCTTTTTCTCTTAAGATCTGGTGGGTGAGTACTTTTCAGAGAATGTTGTAGTAGATGTTTCCACTCAATGTTTCCATTACTAGTTTTGATGACTAACAGTGGTTCAAGGGTGACAGTGTTTTCATCTGCTTGGCATTGACAAAGAGCCTTATCGCCACGCTGCATTGTGTTAATGTTCAAATATCCATCCCTCTAGTCCTACATAATTGTTTTTCATGATGATGATCATGATATTTCCTCGTCTATCCCCCTCTCCCTTCCTCACCTCTTATACAGTGTCTGGGCTCGTCATTGTTCCCACAGGGAGTATCAAGCTTCTAACCTCATTGAGGTGTAACTTCTCCCTGGTACCAAACGAATTGTGCTTTTGTCAGTAGGAAACAAAGTGTTAAAGTCATAAACAAAAGAGTCATTAGGGGAACTGTTTTTGTAAAGTGAGTAAGCCCTTAGATCATGGTTAAATTAGTTGACGGCACTGTTTTCTCTGCATTCCTACGAAGCAGAGGTCAGACACTGTAACCATCCTCAGAGTTTTCTGTATTTGATTCACAAACCACTCATCTGCCACTCATGTACAAGCTACAGTTTCATGATTCATGTCTGCCTTGTTAACTCACTAAGCTGACCTTGTGAACAGCTTGAAAACTCTATTCAGAAAATATGTTTGCTACTGTTTTTATTCAAAACACAAGTGAGATCTTCAGATAGTTGTAACCTTGCAGTAATCACCATAATTGAATAAATTTAGTGTGTTGATTTAAAAATCTTTTGCTGTTGCAGCTGCTGATATAAAGCTTTCTTTTAGACAACACATCCCAAAAGAAGACCAAAATCGGAGGAGCCACAGCCTAACACATCTGCCCCAAAACTATTAAAACAAATCTTTGAGTTGCACTGGTTGACATGTTCCTTCACTTTTATTCACACGGCCACTGTGGTTTAATAAAATCAAACCCAGACACCTTCCTGCCACTGTAAACACACATTAAAACAAATGATTTGCATACCTCATCAAGTGAAAGTAATCCTTAACAAATACATGATTCACTTCTGTTTGAGCAACATTTGCCAAAAACTACAATGCCCAGCAGTTTCAGAAAATTGCTTTGTCTTTTTTAAAATTAAACAATATAATTGTGAACTGTTTAAAAAAAAAAAGTACATTTCTGGATAAACCAGTGTGCTTGGAGCTGAATACCACATATGCGGTAGGGAAGCTGAAAAATATTAAGAGACAGGGACTGCCTTATGCAATTTGGTTTGAGTTGTCTAAACATGGTTTTTGGTCTTTCCATGGGCTTTGTTGACAATAACAAAACTCTAGAAGAGTGCCAGACTTATCCTTCAAAGTTAGTGGGACAGCAAGGATATTGTCTATGATGCTGGATTTTGTGTGTTGTGCGTGTAGTTTGACAGCATAATCTGTCCATGAACAGTCCTGAGCTGGAATTTATAACAAAAATAGTCTACGGTACTTATGGCCCTTTCTATGTGGCACAGTCCAAAGTCTGTAAGTGAATTTGAACATGTTACAGTATGCATTCAAGGGTTAATTGTTTAAAAGAAAACAGAACTGGTTTTTAATGACTTCACAGTTTTTTTGCTGGTTTGTGCTATTTTTTGTTCCTCTGAAATGTTTCCACAGACTATTGTAGGATCGTTAATACTGTATGTGTCAGATTAACGACAATTTTCTTGCAAATTCTCCCCAATAAAGAGTTTAATGTGGGCACAAAAATGCCTGAATGACATTTCAAGCTATTAGTTGGTCTTTTGTTTTCAGCACTCAGACAATTTGATAGAACTCAGTGCTCAGACAGTTTGAAAGTTATAGATTTTGTTCAACCTCAAGTTCTTTGTGTTGGCCTTAAAAAGACATTTTTCTACCTTGGAGCAGGTGTTTTCTGAACATTTTCATTTATTTATTTATTTTTTTCTTTTGGGGAGGTAGAGGGATATTCTAGCCAGGGGGCACGGACATTATGGGACCAGATGTGCATCTTTGTACTGCTAGTTTATGATAGTTTAAGGCATTAAAATGGCATTTTTCCAGCATGTGACTCATGACTGTTAAATAATAACCAGAGGCTTAGGAGTTAAAGGGGCCCAAAAAATCATTGAAGATTTGTGGTGTCTATCAGATCACATTTTCCTTATCTACCAGAGTGTAACATTCACAATTGAATTGCATCTACACCAATGTTGCTCTAAGTGCACTACATCAAACACAGTTGTCAGTATTTGTGAGTGGGAATTAGGATCTTGACACTGCATTACAGTTGTGTGTGGGAAGGGGTACGTGCATATTTTCTTTACCCTTTCTTTGCAGGAAAAATAATGAGAAACTATTGTTCAAATTTAAATGTAATGGGACATTTTTATACCTTTATTAGAGATGACAGGAAATGGAGAGGAAAGGGCAAGAAAGGTCCCCAGTCTGACCTGAACCTGGGCTGATTATAATGCATGACTATTCTGATGGCATGCAAAAGTAGAAATATTAAACAAATACCAAGAATAAATACTGATATATCTATATCAGCTTAATAATCATTTAATTATCCATACCTTTTGGTACATTCAGAATCTGCATACTGCGTCAGGACTCACTTTGAAGTAACAACTTATTATTGCACTGAATCATAAATCTGTCAATGTGTCTGAAAGTAGCTACACCTACCATACAATTATAATGAGGGGAAAAAACACAAAGAAAAAGAGAACCTTTGTCATATTCTTTGCAACAATGAGTTACCACTATCTGACTACAATGTGTATTATGTTCTCTCCTTTTGTGGCATAGTTGTGACATTTAGCTCTATACAATGACAGAGTGGTTTCCACAGGCACATTTGCCCTCAGACACAGAAATATAACCCTGGAATGTCTGAGTTGGTGAAAGGAGAGAGACAATAAAAGGTACTGAGGTATTGTATTCAACTGGAAGTTTTGCTCCAAAATAGCAAGTACATTTCTCAAATTTGATCTTTTTTATTTTTTCCTCAAAGCTGCAGCACAAGATCTTTGCTGGCTTGTCTGTATTACCACATAAATGTGCTGTTAACATTATATTCTTTGTACAACTCTGCATTTCAGTGAGGCATACAATGTGAGAGAAGGCAATGAAATCCAGATACGGAAAAAAAAAGAAAAGGGAGTGGGGTCTGTGGCATCATGTTTTACGTTTCCATGCTCAGTTGCACGGTACATGAGCATTATCAGATTGAGATTATCATCCATCCCCAGCTGTTCCCTTTCACACTGGCCCCCGCATCCCCCCTACTATCAACTTCACTGCCACCAACCATCCCATTCCTTTCTGTTCTTTCCTTTAGCTGAAAAGCAGGGAAGCAGAAAGGGCCAATGTTTTCAGCAGCTTGTTGGCTTATCGTCATCGCTCGATCACTCAATCCTAAAACCAGGCATAAAAGATCGTATCCAGGACATGTTGTAGCATGTTCTTTACATTTTGATAGAAGTGAGAAGAGGATCCATTTTAACTCACTCATTTTAATTCCTCTTTAATAACTCTTAATAATACATTTTACGTTGGTCATTTGGTGACTTTGGGATTACGTCTCTTCCTTTTGCCGATGATGCCATTCTTGTAATTGTAGTAATGTCATTGGTGTGTAACTTCAACACACTCTGAGGCAGTTTGCGGCTGAGTGTGAAGAGGCTGGAATGAGAGTAAGCACCTCCAAGTGAACTGAAGGAGTTAAAGTATTTGGGGGTCTTTGCAGGCATTTTACCAGACCGTTGTGGTGAAAAGATTTACCAGTTGATATACAGCGCGTTCCGACCCTCACCTACAGACGTGAGCTTTGTTTGGATAGTCAGTAAAAGAATGACACTGGCAGCTAAAAATACTTCTTTTCATAGGGTGTTAGGCTTACCCTCTGGAACAGGGAGGAGGAGGGGCTCAGACGGAGAGAACGACCTCGGAGTTGAACTGCTGCTCTTTCCCATTGAGAGGAGGCGGTTGAGGTGGATCACACACCTCCATCCTTTTAGCCTGATAGTCTGGAAACAATATGATCTGATTGTTTTCAGACTATCAGGCTAAAAGGATGGAAATCAGGAGAACACTGAGTCAACAAAGAACCACATGGCCTGCTTGATCCACAGTCTTGAACAATCTGATTGATGATGTTGAGGACATTAATGATACTACTCTAGCCACACTTTTGCGAGAATGTTACCTTCATGTTGACCTAGAGAAAACCCTTTCGAAATAATTTCACTTCGTGGGTTACCATTAGATGATAGTCAACCCTTTTCACATACTTTGAAAAGGATGCAGCTAACCAGATAAAGACATTTATCAAGATATAGATATGTCAGGTATGTTGACTATCATTCGGGCGCTCCAGCCACATGGAAGGAAATGAGGGACCAGTATAGGAATGTTAAAAAAGGAGAGCACCACGTAAGTACAGTCACAGTGAAGTAAATGTATAATATCCTCCCTGTTTTAATAACCTCTTGTGAAATTTTCTTAACCTCCAGAGGCAGCTTTGCAACTGCTCAGTGTTACGTGTTCATGCACAGTAGTTTTACTGCGTGACTCCCAGGTGTGAATGCATATAATTGTATCATTGTGAATGATGCAGGATGTTGTTGAAAAGCAGCACGCACGCTCAGAAAGTCCTCTGTGAGTACATTTAGATTTTTTTTTTAATTTTTTTTTTACAAATTAAATTAGGAGAATTTGGATCAGCCTCATAAAACTTTTACTGCGTGCATCACATCATCCAAAAACGACCCAGTAAGAATGTTGAGCAGATCCAGAAAACCATGAAGGTTTTGGTTACTGTGAAAAGGGAAAGAGAAATAAGCCACACACCCCTCCCTTCATATGCATTTTAGAATTATTGTTTATCAAAACTCGACCTCAGCCAGAAGGAAAACCAATCAGATTATTCATGAGGCAATCATTAGCACGTCATTGCAATGGGACTCCTCTCTTGGTGCTATCATTACAGCTAATCAGATTAGCAACATTGTGTCATTACCTCAGAGTACCTGTGCATCATTTCACTTGATGAAATGTTCTATGAAACTCCCAACACATGGAACATCTTACTATACAGACGCCCATAGCAAAAGACAGTGGAGCATGCTTATACTTAACAAGCATGCGATACTGGTATTACCTCATGCTGGCTCCTATTCACTCATGCTTGTGCACAAACAAAATACACACTACCAATGCACAGTCTCTCACACAGCCACACATATTGCAAACACATAAATCTCACATTGTCCCCTTTCTTTATTCTGAATATATGTGTTTCCCTCAGGAAGACACACATTGCCCAAGTGAGTTTGTCCAATAAAATAAACTTTGTTAAAAAATATGTTGAAGACTTTAAACCCAATGATGCGGGAGCTATTCATTTTTCACTGGTTTATTGTGATGTTCGTTCATTGTATTGATCAAAAAGACTAATTGGAACTGATAGAAACGCACAAATATAGGAAGAATAAGTAGTTTGACAAGAAACTCCTTGCTTAAAATCATCTGTGATATTGAATAGTCTCCATGTGGCTTGATTTGTCATGGTCCCAAATGCACGGCAAGAGACAGAAAGTAAAAGTGGTTAAAGGTTTTCTTCTTGTTTCTACTTTAATTGCTGAGGAGAAATGCATACAGTTTGTTCCTATTTTTCATGCACTTTACATCAGTGAAGCAGCCAACTCCTCAACCACTACTGAATCAATTTTAAAAGAAAAACATCTCCCCCCACCAAAAATAAATAAATTGAAAAAAATCAGAACCCACATTATGACTGTTCTAGGAATATTAAAAACACAACAAAGTAACTTGAACAAGAGAGAGGAAAAGTAAGCGAGTCAGCACTTTTTTTTGTTAGAGTGGCTCATCACATCTTGTTGTGGCTTGCCAACATCGCAGCGCCTGAGGTGCTATGAGGCTGTCACGAGAGAGAAGTAGATAGTGGCTCACATGAGTAACTGGATCTGCATGGCAGAAAATCCGCACAGTGCTGCTGCTGGGTAAAAACGTACATCTGCAACAGCATGTTTTTTAAGAAATAGAAAATAAAACCTTTTTTCTCATCCCTGATAGAAATCTATTTTAGAAATCTAAGATTAAACACGTTTAACAGGGCAACTCAAACCATAAAATACAATGAAACTGAATGATAAAAGGTGTCATTAATTTGTCCTCATAGCACAAACATAAGGTTGATATTTTTTATATAAAAGTGGCTGATAATTGAAAGCAAAATGTGAATGCATATGTGTAAAAGTATGAAAGCGTGTGTGTTACTGTGCACTACTGAATGTGAATGGAACATTACTGTGTATGTGTTTTGTGTACATGAGACTTATACCAGTAAAACCAAAAAGATTTGTGGTGGATGTGAGGCACACAAAAGTTAGAATAATACATACCACTGTGTTTCTTTAGATCACTCACCAAACATATGTCAATACCTGGTAAAATATTAGGACAGGGTATAGGATTTATAGACTACATCTCTGGGTCTACTTAAGCATTGCACATAGAAACATCTGGATCATATGACAAAAAAAACAGTACTGGTTCATTTGTTCACTTTCATGACTGCTTTAAAAAAAACTACATCTGCAAACTTTAAAAAAAAAAAAAAAAAAAAAAATAGCAAATACAAAAATGTTGTCAAGTAAATGCACAGCAGAGCACAGCAAACTTAAAATGCTGCTGAGAAATACAACCGTCGTTTGGGACTTTGTGACACAGCTGCCGTATTCCTTCAGCCCTCAGTATCCCAAAACCAGACAATTGTTCAACAGTGCGTTCAGGCATTCCTCATCGACTCATAAAGTTGGGTAAACATTATATGACAACGTTTAACAGGTGTTCGCATTTAGGTGGTCATCGGTCACTGGCAAAAACATCACTGGAGCTTACCTGATGAAAATGCCACTGCAAGAGATAAATAATGGAAGACAGGCCTGCACCAGCAGCCTGTTTATGCTGTCAATCATTACACGGAATAAAAGTTACATGGACACCAAACTTTGACAGTTGTCGATCGTATGCTTGAAGTAAAAAGTCACAATTCTAGTATGCTATAAACTTGGATATCATGCACCCTGGTGACCTGGGAGTTAAGGTGCTGATTACTTCAAGTTTCTACCTAATCCAAAGGACAGTTAAGTTTTTCTAAGATTTGATGAGAGAAATGCTCATCAAAAAAATGAGGTCAAAGCAATATTTCACCAAGGAAGGAGCAGCAAAGACAAAAAGGTCATTTTGTGAACAGTTCAAAATCACTTAAGAGTGTGTAAAACATTTACCGATACCCATAACCCAGCATTCGAAGCAATTCAAGTAAATACCATTGCTTACTTTGAGTAGCAGAGGTACTAACAGACCCAAACTGAATCAACTGGATCTGTATCTATTTTTTTTTTTTTTTTTGTCTTATTTTCTTGTTATTCCACACTGCTTTCTATTACTCACTGCTTTCTATTACTCACTGCTTTCTATTACATGAGTTGGCCAAGATTTCAAGATTTATGCTCCTGACATCTAATTTATACAGCTACCATGAGAAAGAAATGGTTTTTTTTGTCATAAAATCTTTTTCTCATTATCACAAAATACTCGCATGTGAACAAGTCATATTTTTCTCACTATTATTACATAGCAACTTATCTTGTTATAAAAACAAATGTTTCTCCTTATGAGATAAGTATGTATGTCCTAGTAATAAAAAACATTCATATGTTGCTACAATTAAATAAATTGAAAACACTGACAATGACTTGTTTACATGATTGATTACTTTGGATGAGACGAGGCGGTACGTTTTAAGTGCGTATACTTCGAAAGGAATTCTTAGAGGTCAGTTGTTCTTTATCACCTGGAGAGACATAGAAGTTTCCAAGTGATAGACTTGGAAAAGGATATTTATGTTTCTGTCGACAAATCCCACAAAGAGACCAAAACCAACAATGCGTTTGTTCATTTCTCAATAATTCCTGACCTCCCTACCTGAAGGGGTTCAAAACAGATTCCAAATTTTCACATCACATTTCATTGTAGTGTACCTCCAACCAAGCCTGCGTTAAACCATTTACTGCTCAGTAAAAATGATTAACAGATGGAAAAGTACAAAAAGAAACCCAACAAAAACCCATCAATAGCTGGAAAACAAACACGCAAATACACACACACACACACACACACACACACACACACACACACACACACACACACACACACACACACACACACACTGAAAATAGATCAAATATAATATAAAATTCTTGAGTTGTGAACAGTATGTGGACCTCCAAAGCACATGTACACAAAAACAAGTGATATGCGGAACAACATCTTTATTTTTTATTTTTATTTCTACGCATATAAAATGTTTTTTATAACAGTATATGTTGGTATGTAAAAATTAATGAGATAAATATGCAATTATAAAATGTAAGAATCTTGTTATTAATAGAACAGGTTCATTAGCACCAGCTTTACTGTGTTAAAGTTGCATTTTTATGCTTGTAAATGTTCCAAATGTGTCTTTTTGGTCATATTTTTCAATCAGCCCTCCAAGGAAGAGGTAAATGTTCTCCTACATCAGACTCCTTCCCTGATCAATGGTTTGCTCCAGGCCACAGAAACAGATGTTCTACATGTTCTCCATCTCTGAATGGACCCTATTGTTGGGGATTAAGACGAAGCAAGTGTCCACACCAGGTCAGAAGTCACATTAGGCAAAAGGCACCAGTGTCCACAACTCTTGACCTTTTAAATGAGTGCAATGTGATACAATGCATGGGTCAGCAGTCACATGTTAAAAGTAGGTCTACATGTTGACGAACGCCCTCTGACCCCCGCAACCTCAAAACCAGATCTTTCCCCAGCCATGACGTGTGGCAACGGAGAATCTCCAGGGATAACAATCCCCTGAGGCTTCTGGGCAATTAGGGGATTCCATTAAGCAAGCCTGGGTCCTGGCCTGGAATGAGGATTGTAATGAGACTCGTTTCAGCCAACGTCTTCTTGGGCGCTTTTGATTTAGATTTACAATGGAAATAGATATGATTAATATCTACTTTTAAGTTAATAATGATTAATGCTTTGCCAGCTCCAAGCGCCAACCTATATCTCATTTATTTCATTGCTGTAATTTGTCAACCACTGAATCTAAGGAGCATTTGAGCTCTCACAACCTCTGTTTTTCCAAACATACGAACATGTGGATTGGTGTTTCATTTCATAATTTGCCTCGTCTAGTTTTTGACCACAGCTAATCATTTTTCATTAGAGACATATCTTTGGTTTCTAGCCTATTAAAATTACAGTAATGTCTGAATGAGAGTGAAGGCCCAAATTGCAATTACGACGGTTGTTTGGTTGAAGGTACAAAACTAACAAATCTCATAATTCATTCATTAAAGAGGAATGATATTTACCACTAATTAGGCTCTCTGAGATGACGTATGATAAATGTTTGCTCCCTTGTGACAAATCTGTTGCATTGGTTTAGAGCTGACATAGAGCAGATGCACTATGGAGAATAGCCCCACCACACTGGAGGTTTTTCTGACTTAATAATGTCAACACCAGAGTCCTCACAAAACCAGATGGAGCCACTTTATTTGTTGGACTGATTGCACCTACTCAAGTTTATCTCCAGCCGTTCATATGGTGCAGAAAGTAAGACGAGAGAGATGTCTGGTCCAGTCAACGTTGTAATTTATGAAGTGCTTTTAAAACCAGGGTTGCCGTAAGGTTCCGTGTAACAAAGCACATAAATGCATGATAACAACACTGGAGAACACTGCATAAATTTTAACATATGAGCCCAGATCTCGTTCTCTTTCCCTCCCTCTCTCTCTCTTTCTCTCTCTCTTTCTGTCTTTTTCTTTCCATCTGAGTGGAAACATGTGACTGAATAACAAGTAAGATGCACAAAAATTAGGGAGGACCTCATATGTTCGTCAACAATGAAGGTTGGGACCATCTGAAGCAACAGTACATATTGTATATACATTACAAAGTCAAAAGTTTGGACACGCCTTCCAATTCACTTGAATGAGAAAGTATGTCCAAACCTTTGAGTTGTACTGTATATATTTTCATTCTCTTAGCTAAAACTTAATCTTGTTTTTCAAAACAGGATCAGGTCTGTATCTATTCAAGGAAATCATGTCAGAACTGAATCTCTGCTATTTAAAACATGTTCCTCTTCAGGGATGCCTGCAAATTGATTAAAGGCATGACATAATCTAGATCGCAAAGTTAGCATTTTGCTGCTGCTTTGCCCTTACACTTTTCACATGAACACAGGAGCCTGCTATGGTGGTTATTGGCAGTACTTCCACAATTTTCCCTTTCAGGCAGTGTGTGTAACATTACTGAAGTTGACCAGGGCATCCACTGTCCAAAGGTCAAGGAAAAAGTGGACCGTTTTGGGAAGTGTGGCTAATTTGCTGCCTGACTTGTTTTTGACGTTAAGAAGTGTGTGTGTGTGTGTGTGTGTGTGTGTGCGTGTGTGTGGTTGTTTGAACGAGGGGGCCGTGAACAATAAGCTCCAACCCACAGTAATCAGTCCAGAACGGTACCGACCCACCGGGATTTCTCCCAAACCTCCTGAACCAGATCCAAACCGAAGAAATACTGCTCTTGGATATGATAAGCGTGAACTAGATGTGTCCTCTTCTCCTCACCATCCCCATTCATACCGACGCACATGTATTTTCTGTCAAAACCAAGAGGCCTTCCCACATGTCAGAGCAGTAATGAGTGGAACCTCTTCAAACAGTGATGTCTTTCTTATCTGTGTCATTTATTTTATGGGTTCGAAAACTGAATGGAGCAGTAGAGTTCATCTGAAAACTGAGGAATTAGCAGCATAAACACAAACCTTGAAGTCTCCAAGGCGATAAGGAACGCGGTTTAGTACTTATCTGGATGACTTAAAACCAAAATCCTAACTCTCTCTTGGGCAATATGTGTTGAAATACAGTCACTCCATCACACAATTATTGTGTGTGGAAGAGAATGTTCCACTTGGATAGGAATGCTGAACTCATCACAGAAGTCAATTGTGCTTCTTATTAAGTTTTTAAGATAGAGGATCCATTGGATACCTTCTGCCTATACAAACACACTTACTGGATCTGCTTACACAGATTCAAAATCACAGCCAAAACCCATCACACTCCCATAACATATCTACCTCTTCCTCTCCCCCTCTTGCCGTCATCACTACACTTCTGCATATTTAAAACAAAATATAATACTGACTGTTCCCTCCTGCAGATATGATGTGTATAGTTCATATTTGTTGACAATATTTCGCAGAGGGCACGTGAAAATAGAAATGCAAAACATCCTGTCTTACAAAAACAATAAACCACTTCCAGGTATATCGTTCCAGCATACATAGAAGGTCTCGCTCTCTCTTTTTTTTTTTTTTTTTTTAAATAGCGTGGCTCTGTGCTGCCAGAAGCTTCCTTGTAAGCTGGTTTTGAAAATGAATGCCTTTATGTTTTGGTTTGGACCAACTGAATAATTTACTATGTAATTACATACTCTGCAAAAGCCTCTGTGTCCACTCGGGCCCGTTTGGGATTCTCTGTAGCATTGCAGTCACAACCAGAGCCTTGACCAAATCAAAATTCAAACCCACTCTCTAATCACAAAACTGGAAAACACACATCCAGAGGCAAAGTTTTATGTCTGCAGTTTGCTAAATACCCTTACACCAACAATTGGGGTGTAATTTCTGATTTGCAGCTTAGCCAAACGTTTCTTTTTTTTTTTTTTTTTTTGAGCCACTGTAAACTAGCACTCAGCTGAGACGCAGCAGCCTGCGCAGTGCTTTTGCAAAACATGTCCCGTCATTACAGTTGGCAGGATATTCTCTGAGAAAAATGTATTGAAGCAAAGTCACCACTGCGGCTCATGGGAAGTACCCATAAAAAAAAAAAATGAATAAAAAAAATAAAACAAGAAAAAACTGCTCTCAACAGTCTGGTCATTGTCACACAGGTTTATCAGGATTGTTAAGACTGTAGACTCAAAAGTAACAGATTGATGGTAGATCATATGTATCATACTGTAGCTCTAAGCAGGGTCTCCCTCTCGGGATTTATGCTTATGACTAGGGTTGGGTATCGTTTGGATTCTGCTTATGATTGCAACTTTGAGTTCCAAATTTAAATGTTAAGATAATACAATACAACCATTTACTTTGACTTTTATTGTTTCATTAAAATAAGTAAATTCAAAGTCTTTTAACTGACCAATTACAAAGTAAATACAGACAATAAAAATGTCATACAATGATCCACAGTGACATTTTCTTGTAGATGCTCTGGTATTTAACACTCCTCAGTTTTCTCTTTTGTCAGCTTTCCCTTTATTCTCAAAGAGACTTGGCATCGCGACTTGCTGGCTGATGACACACTCCGGCTAGGAGACCGCAAAGCATCAAACACTGAACATTCTTTCACATCTACGCCATTTTGCCTTTAATGTTTGCATTATACTCTGCATCTTTCACCGCTGCTGTGACAATAGCCACGCATGCCTTTATCTAAATATATTGACAGGCTGTTGCATCGATGCATGACGTAGACAGGTTCTGGCAGATATGTAGCTTTTGTTTCCAATAATAAAGGGTTAACACGTTTTGTAACTGATAGACAAAACCAAAATTTTATTTTACGGGAACACAGCTTTGGTATTTTGGATATGGTTCTAATGTGGAACTTGTTTTCGGTTCCCAGCCCTACTCATGACTAGTAGCTTTGATCAGTTTGAGTCCCGGGGAGAGCAGGCTGAACCTTAGTGTAAAACAGAATGTGAAACAGTCTAGGTATGTGCTGAGTTAACACCTCGTGCCTCAGGTTGACATTGTGTCTGGCAAAAACTTTCATCCATTCTGTATCTGTCATGTGCCATCCAGAGATCTATAAATTTGTGAAAACACAGCCTGTTTGACTTATACTGTCACTGACGCACGTGAATTTTAAATGATAAACATCAGTGTGTTACTGCTGCTGATTTACACATGTGGATTGTTTTTAAATATAAAAAAGCTATTGGATGAGGAGGGCTTCACTCACTCAATCACTTGCCTTGTATGGGGGCTATGGTTGATTTATAAACTGTGTGAACCTGTGTCACTTGACCAAGTTATCCATTGTAAAGTACTTTTATACATTAAAACTGGGTAGATTGACACCTAAAGTATTAATACTAGCAATACTACGCCTTTTTTGAATATTATTACCATCGTCAATAGGATCAGTGCAAAACAAAATGATACATCTCACATTAGATCATGTTCTGGGCACATGAACGCACTTTCTTGTGCACACGCTCTCCACTTCTTACTTCTCTGGTGTTGTGTGAATGCATGCAGTGATCACCTTGTTATGTATGTAAGAGGCAGCTGTGGATCAGAGGTAGAGCGGGTCATCCACTAATTGGAAGATCAGCGGTTTAAGATCCTCCAATCCACATGTCGAAGTGTCCTTGGCCAAGATACTGAACCCCAAATTGCTCCTGATGACTTTGCCAGCGGTGTGTGAGTGTGTGTGTGTGAATGCGCATTAGATTAGATCCTGATTAGCAGGATGGTACCTTGCATGGCAGCCTCAGTGTATGAATGTGAAAGTGAAATGAAAGTGCTTTGAAAGGTCGTAAGACCAAAAAGGCGTTATATAAATTCCATTCTATTTAGTTCAAAGAATACACTAAATATGTTATTTACTGTTAAACGCTGTCTTGCATTTTGACATGCATTTGATCAGGTCATTAACAGAGAGAAGAATAGTAAAAAGAAATGACTAACGTTTGGCAAATCACTCAGTGATAAAATAAATATGTACTCACAAGCCTGTTTATGATGCATTAAACTCATAAAACATGAAAGTATTAGCTGCCTTTAGTAATAAAAAGTGTTGTTATTGATATCAGTGATTCTGGCCTTGGTATTTTGTTGGTATCAGATCAGAGTCAGATTTCATAATATTGCCCACCCCAAGTGAACACTTGTGTGCACATCTGTATTTCACTGCTCTCTATGAATTTGATGGTACATCCAACACTAACATAAAACAACTGCTAATCATGTTGAAATCTGCACATGAAATACTAAAGAGGTAAGACAGAAAATAGAGAAGAAAATATTCGGTGTTGGATTGTTACAAAAGCTGAGCTCATGTTAGTTTATATAACTTCTAATATTGTGGGGAAATAGATACAAAGGGAATAAACATGACATGGAATGAAATACGTTTTTTTAAACTGAATTTTGCCTCAAACTGTCTTTGATTTGCCAAACCTCCAAATTAGTGTTGTGAAATCTAGTTGCACCATTTTGAATTGATGACCAAAGATTTCACCAAATTTCTCTAAGGACCCTCAGATTTAAAATCAATCAGCCCAAAATCACAAATTGCAAAGGGGCCTTCAGTGGGCAATAGAAGAATACACTTGGATGTTAAGGGGTCAAAGGTTACTCATGTGGTTGCTCCACTGACTCTCTCTTAACCTAACTACAACTTTGCCTTAACCTTAAACTAAACCTTCACCTTAAAATGCTTGCTTTTTGTCCCCAAAAGGAAAACAAATCCCTACAATGTGACTGTCTAAGCAGATTTATGTACCCACAACATTAGTAATACAAGTGCACACACACACACACACATACACTGATACTAAGGTTCAGCCACTGCTGTCATCCAAAACGCCATTCATACTCAAAGACTGGCCTGTAGATGAGATGCCCGGTATCAGAGTCTGCTGCCAGAAGCTCTTACCGCACCATGCGGCATCTGGCACGGAAAGGGGACATGTTGGATAAAAGTAGTACACACTAGCTCTAGCCCCAAAAGAAATGACAGGAACCTAGTTAGCTTGGGATGGTTTTACTTTTCCCTAGACTGCTCATTTTATTACTTAAATGCAATTGACTCTTGTACTCAGTTTCCACCCTGACATTTGCAGTTAGCTATTATAATAAAACATAGCTCTGTTACGTAAAATGGACTAAAAGTCATGTCAGTCCTGTCAGTTTTGATACTGTCTTGTTCAGCTCTTCATTTCTGCTCTGCATTTCTTTAATACTGATGATTAATGAGTCATTTTAGGTTACATTTTTTTCTTCTAATGTGTATAAAGTTGTTTCACCCTCAAGGCTTTCGTAAAATGTTGTCAGCAGAGGAATTTAGTTTAATTTATAGCAGAGGGATTATAATGTTGATCTTAGTGTAAGACATAATGGATAAAAGTGTTGGCTAGATGCCTAAACTGAAAAATTGAAGACATTGTTTGGAAGTGTTTAAAAAATACTTGAAGAGTACTTGATTTAAAAATTCAAATATTTGTAAGTATGATTAGTCACTTTTGACCCGGCTTGTTGCCTCCACGAACACACATAATCACACCTACACGCACACACACACACACACACACACACACACACACACACACACACACACACACACACACACACACACACACACACACACACAGACACACACACATTTCTTTTGTCAGGTTGATTGTGTAAGGTGGTCTGTCAATTACAAGTTTAAGGAATGAGAAAGGAAAATATGGAGCAGGCAAAGAGAAATGTAGCCTTACGTAAATCATCTTTGAGGTTGAAGGAGTGAAATAGCAGGGAGGACAAACCACAAATACATCACCTTTTAACAAAAACCCAGGGTTAGCCATTTCAAGCTAAAGGTTTGGCCAGGGACCAGGCCACAAAGCAAAACCATCCCATGGTGCTCACACACTCCTCCTCCAACTCCACCCTCTCTGTCTCTGCTCGGCTTCATGTTTGAATGGGCTTTGTTTTGGAAATGCTTTAGGCCAACCATACATTAATAGACTATAAAAAGACTACCACCAGGTTTTACACTTAACAGCCAGCTTATCTCGGTCCGCAGAGTTTCCATCACAACGCTCAGATAAGCATTTGCACCGGCTCACGTTACAAGATCATGCAGGTCTTCTCATGGTCACGTCGAGGCGGTTCGATGTCAATGTAAAACCCGCAGGACGCTCACCACCAGAAAGTTCACCGCGCTGTTGACAATGCCACTATAGCAACACTGTCAACTACGGAGATGCAATCCATGTGGGAGCGAGTCGAGTATTTCTCACTATTCGATGAATTAAAAGCTTTGCGCAAGCCTCCAAATGCTCAGGAGTGATCTGATGTTTTAGAGAAATAAACCGCATATGTGAGATCTTTTTCTTTTTTTCTTTCAGAAGTGAGTTTGGAATTGCTTTCATGGAGCCAATGCACATATACAGCTAAAACCACCAAGTTTTCTTCTCAGTCATTTAGACAATGAGTTTTAAAAGGCCTAAAGTGGTGGACTTCAAATGTTTCAAGGCTGATATTGATATCATTGTTTTTCTATTGAAGCTGTCCATAGCTCATATTTTTTACTGATATTCAATACAGTTCATTAAGATTTATGCCCCAAAAAGTCAATATTTTTTATTCTCGACAGCAAAGAAAAGACTCAAACAACATTTATACCATAATAAGACAAAGCTCTCCAGTGACCCCAACACAAATGAAACAATATGAGTTTAACAGAGAGATCCACAGCTTTCACAAAGAATGAAACCGCTTTCGATCATCATTGTTGCATTTTAGGAAACCTCATCCTGAATCATTTCTTACGTATATCCAGCTCTTTGTCCTATATTTCCATGAGGCATGCTTACATTAACACTTCCTTGTGTCTTTATCACACTTTTAAAGCGTGTTTTTGGCTCCACTGAGCTTTATTCCACAGTTTAAATGACAGAATGCAGACTGCTAACAATGTAATTCCTGGAGCCACGCTGTCTGGTCTCAACAGATATACACAACAACACCTTTCCGTATGTCCTTGGAAATGGGAATGTTTGTGTGCCCAAGAGTGTTTGTGTATCACACACTTCTCTTGTGTATATGTAAAGTGACGACTTGACGAAGTGGAAGAAGAAAAATTACAAGCTGCATTCTTTGGTGTTCTTTATTTTCCATCTATGGGGAATGCAAGGACATAAAACACAAATACACCTGCCCCCACACACACACTCACAATTAAACAGCTCATTAGAACACGTAAACAAAAACGCGCCGTCTCCCTCGCACATACATAAACATGCAATTAAGCAAACACACACGTGCACACAAGCAAGCAATGTACATCAATCATATACACGTTCGTTCTCATTGCACACACTGTAGAGCTCAGCGAGTTTGGCACATTTTGCTGAGATTGTCATAATCAAATCAGTAGTTTATACCTGTTGGTGTTTAGTTCAATCAAAAACAGACATTTTTAACAGCTGTGGATGAATGGACTCGTACGCCTTGAAACTGTCCACCTGTCAACACAGAGAAATAAAGCCAACCAGCTAAACAAACTGATCAGCCATGCACAGCGGAAAGAAAATTGTATTTCTTTTTTTGTAACATTGTTTGAAAATCTTCAAAAACATTCACATGTGTGCTGAGAAATCATCGGTGAACTTACTGTACTAAAAGTTAAGAATGAGTTTCAATACTGTAAATTGTCTTATTGTCGTATTAAACAGCTGTTTACGAAGTACAAGACTCATTTCATATAAATCACTGAACGTGAAATTTCACCACCCAGCTATTAAGCTTTATTATAGATTATTAAAAAGTAAAGTTAGGTTGTGACATCTAAACCATCAATTCTTAAAGAAAGTGTCCATAGCCATAAAAACAAATCGGTGATCACAAGTTCTTGGAAAAGATTAAAGATTCTAAATCAATCTGTCACATTAACCAATGAATAACGGCCTTTTGGGAGAAGGAGGTGCCATTTTATTCATTTAACAAGACATTGCAAAATCACTTGACAGTTCAACTTCAGAGTACATGATTCAACCAATCTGAAAAGCAACAAAGTGATTCATTAAATCACAAATGAAAAGACCAGCATCCTAAGCAATTCAATTCATACTGACTATTTCACAGCTCATAATTTACAATCTGTCCCACAGCAGGAAATAGTGTCCCTTTCATATAGAGGGTTGTAAAGAGACAATTGTTCATGTACTCTGTATGTAATTGTTATGTATTCTGTAATTCATTAAAGATCTTAAACACACAGAGTTGTGTGGGAGACGGGGTGTAGCACATCTGACTTTCTGCCATTAAAGAACTAAAAACACCCACACACAGCTAAACTGCTCCCAAATCTTCTAAAATAAATTTAATATTTGATAACATTAACCATACCTTTACTATAATGTATTTGCCATAACATGAATCTTTCCCTGACCTAAACATACTGTTTTTAATATGCATGGTTGTTGCAGAAACATTTTTTTTTTTTTTTATATATCACTGAATGTAATCTGAGGTTTTGCAGAATTGTCCAGTATTGGTGTTCTGAGATGCACTCTGCAAAAGCATCACAGAATAAGATACTCTTGTGTGTCTAATCTGATAATTAGAGATATCACAGATTTAAAATCACAGATAGTCAATAGCCAGTGATTTATAATGTGCCACTTTAGACAGATTTTTAACTTTATTTGAACATAACTTGCCCAGTGGGTTTAAAGTTAAAACAACACCCATTAGCAATGTCCCACTGCACTATTGTGCAACACTATCATGCAGCGTGTGGTATATCAGCAGTGCATCAGTTTTGTAATTTGAAAAATGCAACCACTAGATGGCAACAAACGCAAGATGTTCACACTTTCGTTGTTCTTGTGAATCTATGACCTTTACTGACCCTACTTGTGTTCAGTTGGAACCACAACAACAATGATAAAACCTAATTAAAAACAAAACAAACAAACAATAAAAAACCTCTGGCATGACTTTTACCCTCCAGTCTGATTGCTCCTTGATAGTCGCTAAGATCCAACAAAGCACTTTCTTGTTTTAGCGTGAGAGCCGAGCTTTTTAATCTTTATTGTCGAGTTGTGTTCTGGTGACGGTTGCTCCCTTTTGTGCAACAGTGCAACTATTGAACAGATGAAAAAGCCAGAAATTGAGCAGAAGGAATCAGGAACATTGCAGAAAAGAAAGGAATCATTCCGTCATAGGTGTTAAGAATTTACACTACATGAAAGTTTAAAGTTATTGTACCTTTAAGTCAGAATGATGCATGGATAGAAGAAGGGAGGGGCAGAGGGAAGAACAGATGGATTGATGCATGAACAGATGTTTGGGGAATTTGAATTTGTGTCGAGCAAAGAAGAACATTGTGTCTCTTTAGTGATGGTAACATGTACAATGTTGTACATCTTTAAACTGGAATTTGTATTGCGAGCATATTTTCTTTGTAGTTTGTCAGCCACACTCTCCATCCATCGTCTCATGCCCTGCTAAGATTTGGTGGAGGCTTCATTAATCCATACTACTTTACTGTCTTAATCCTGTTCATTATCGCTGCTCGGGTTTGGCCTAAGGAGCCCAGATTTATGTCTTAGTTTGCTCTTGCAGGGTTTTGCCGCTCCCGTTGGTTTTGGAGGGAACACTGACTCACCACAATCCTTCGCTCAAGAGCTGTCTGATGAGAAGTTTAACCATCACAAGTCACTCTGTGCAGTTCCTGTGGCTGCTGGATTAATTTGCAACCTCTTTTCTTTTTTTCCTTTTTTTTAAAGACTCTCTCCCTTTGTGCCAAACACTAAAAAATACAAAACATATCAGTCTGCTCCAGATGTTTACGGTTGAATGCAAAAGATGGGAAGTGATAGCATGGATGGAGGCATGTAAGCTAAACTAGAGGAAATGCCAAGGAAAAAAAAACTGTCCAGATATGTAAACGGTGGTTATGGAACCCTTACACATTATCTGTAAGCCAAGTTTTAAACAATCATGGCTGAATTGAAGTAAAGGAAACACTAAGCATGTGGGATACTAATGTTGCGGTGAAAACAAATGACATTTTTGACAGCTGTTCCAAAGAAAATTAGTAATGCCTGTATGTGAATTCAATTTCATATAAATAAGATTTTTTGATTATCTAACAAATAACAAATTCCTTGGAGAACATTTATGGTTTAAATTAAATACGTGGTTATCAATTTTAGATTCATATAGAGCAGTCCAAGAGGAACATATACCCCACTGTACAGAGTCTAGGACTATATTGTCTACTGACTTCCAAGATTAGAGGATATGTAACCGGGCTCCACCACAGAGTTTATCATTGTTAACAGTGCCTTCTAGTGGTCAACTACTAAACTAACGAGAGTAAATCACTTCTCTATGGATCCTCATGCTGCAAATGCAAGCTTTACATAAAATGATAGCCACGTTTATGAAATCGCTGTTGCCGTTTATTAAACAGTGAGTGAATATGGGAAGGACAACCGTGAAGCTTCCTGACACTTACTGACACTCACTTTACTTGAAGGAAGAGGAAAATCTTTCCTGAAAGCTGCAGTGATGGAAATAACAGCCCTGGCTGGACTGATTTAGAGTGCATATGTGGTGCAAGCAAAGCACACGCTGAAGCAATCAAGCATTATTCTGCATACAGGCTATAAAATAATAGAGCCCAGTTGCACTTAAGTTGTCAGGCTGTTGCCTCAAATCTCTGAGTTCGTGACATCCCCCCCACATCCCCCCATTTTCTCTCTGTTTCTCTTTTTCCCTTCTGCACATGACTCTCTCTACCTCTCTCCCTCTCGCTTTGTGTGTGTGTCTGTGCGCGTGAAAGAGAGAGAGAGAGAGAGAGAGAGAGAGAGAGAGAGAGAGAGAGAGAGAGAGAGAGAGAGAGAGAGAGAGAGAGAGAGAGAGAGGAAGGGGGCATGTTGGTGGATTTCCCTTCTGGCTACATTTTGTAACACAAATGGTGTCCAATGGAAGCAACAGGTGCAGGCTTTAAAGGTGACTTACTGACCAGAGCAGGTATCCCTGCAGTGCGTGTAATCTAAACAAAAAAAAACAGTTTAGCATGGAAAATTTACACAATGGACGAAACTAAAATAATGCAAATCAATGTCCCTTTCCCAAACCATGATGTAAGTGAATGATTAAATAATTAACACGTGATTCCAGTGTATGACGAGAACCTTTTCTTTTTTCCTGTTCCGATTTTGAATGCAAAGCAGCACTTTATCTGCTCCGGACTTTTCCGTACTGGGGATATTCCATTTAATCCGTGACGATGAGGCACTTATGACTCAAATAGGGGGTTACCGATGATTTCTTTTTTTTTTTTTTTTTTTTACTGCCACGGAAGAATCGTGGCGTAAGGAAATTGTTTTTCCTTTAAACTTGAATACAAGTTTCAGGAATCGCCTACAGGTTTCACATCCCCAAATCTGTAGTTCGCACGACATGATTGTATTTTGATCCAGTGAACTGTCAAAGTTAGACAAAACCAGTTTCCTTTTCGTGCCATTTATCAAGACAGACTATAAATGTACAATAATTTGTTTCTGGGAATGTGTTTGGGATTTATCTCAACTGCAGATGGAAGAAAAAGCTTTTCTTGACATAAAATTTGATTTTATTGCTGGATATTGTTGATATTGAGAATGTTTTGTTTGTTTTGTTGTTTGGGGCAGTTTCAATGTCTCTATTGGGGGATTTGAAGCTACAAATCCATCGATAATAAAAGCCTGCAGGTTTTGAGGAGTGTTATGCTGAAATGTTTTGATGAGGGTTGCGTTGGTTTCTGCTGTTGCCTCTTGCACCTCGGCATCAGTTCAGCCTTCAGGGTGAAAGAGCGATCCTGCTGCTGAAAAAAAAAAAAGTTTGGCCGCCTGCCAAGCCGTGGAACAAGTGCGCCTCCCTTCCCTGCTGTTTAGCGTATTCATAGTTAGGGGTTTGGGCTCGGCTGTTTTTAAAAAGGCAAGGCAGCTCTCAAGTTGATCAGTCTGCTCAGGAAACCTCTGTTGGAGAAAGTACTGGAGTCCAAATTGAAGGGGAGAGGAGTTGAGATTTTGTGCAAAGAACTGCCTTGCTCCTGCAGAGGACCACATCTCGGGAAAATAGCACACATATTTTAAATTGGTCATTTTAACAACTTTTTCAGAGTGCACGGCGAAAAGCCTGCAATTAATGTCTTTTTTGTTTTGTTTTGGGTTTTTTTTTTTTTAAAAATAGATAGCAACACTCTTGGATAAAGACTCTTGGCTTTAGCTTTAAAAATCGGATTATCTGACTGAGGCATTGTGTTCATTAGACCAGTCCACTTTTCCCCCTCCTCTCTTCGCATTTGAGGTTTATGCTATAACTGAAGAGAACACCAACGATGATTCTGAGTTTTTGCCTCTTGGTGACATTTACTATCTTGAGGCTGACCGGGTGTTTGGGCTCATACGTGCCGTGCGAGCCTTGTGACCAGAAGGCGCTGTCCATGTGCCCTCCGGTCCCGGTCGGCTGCCAGCTGGTCAAGGAACCGGGCTGCGGCTGCTGCCTAACATGCGCCCTGTCTGAGGGACAGGCGTGCGGCGTTTACACCGGGACGTGCACCCAGGGCCTCCGCTGCCTTCCGAGGAGCGGGGAGGAGAAACCCCTGCACGCCCTTCTCCACGGCAGGGGAGTGTGCACCAACGAGAAAGGATACAAACCTGTCCACCCGCCTATAGGTAAGACGCGCACCGGCTTGCAGTCTGAATGCATGCGTGGAGCCAAACGATTCCTTGAAAGAGTGTGATGGTGCAGATATTAGTGGCAATGCCAAAGTCTCATGTTGTCCATTAAAGCAGAGTCTCCACAATATAGGCTGTGGATCAATGTTTGATGACATCTTGTCCCATTCGGGTATCCATGCGTGTTGATGTGTGATAAGCTATTGAAATGTCCACAGGAGTAAATCAAAGTAAGAGTGTTTTTCATCACTAATTAATTAAATTACATACATATTGATTATTTTCATTCCTCATTTTTGATCTCCCATTGGAGGACCTCAGGTGCCCCCCCCTTCCCTCCCCTCTTAAGACCCGCGGCTGTAAACCATGAGTAGCCAGATCCTGTGCTCTCTGACAGACCGTTTGTTTGACAGATGGTATGAGGTGCCACCTGATTAACTTTTATCCACTGCCTTGATTAAACTGGCTGCGGGAGCTTATTCCTATACGCTCCTCTCGGGTCTTTGTGGAGATAGAAATGCACCTTGAGTGTCGCAGGCTTAGCATCCCACTATAATAACACTGTTGCGTTAGGCTGCTCTCTATGAATCCTTCCACTAATAGCCTACACGGGGTGAACAAGCACTCCGGTTGTGGGCTTATTGGTGCCTGTTAATCTGTTGCGAGCGGCTCGACACTCTTCTCCGCTAAACGCACATGGTATGTCCCGTCTGAGCTGAGCCTCTTGTGCGGGACAGTGGTTGTCCAGTAACACCCAGCAGTGGTTGACAAGGATCCAGACAGCTCGCACTAAAAAATGTTTAGTTTTACTGTTCTTTTTTAAATTTTAATGTAGAGCAAATTGTTAAAGGGATTTATTCCAACAGTTTTCGCCGTGCGTCTCTGCTGTTATCCCGACAGAAATGCTTTCAAAACTTTATGAACATTGATCTGTGGGCTGCCTGTGTGAGGAATATTGGGACAAAAAGTGTGGAAACCCCTAAGTGGAGTTTATGGGGTACTGCATTGCTGCCTTTAATATCCAGCACTGTAACAAGTGTCTGTCAAAGCCACTATTTTCCATCCTCGTGCAGGAGCGCATCATGTAGTCCTTTTTTTCCCCCTCTATTTTGCGCCTTTCCAATACATCGCACCAAAGTGGTGACATTGAATCTATCCAGGCATGCAGGAAAATTATAGTGTATATGGTCAGGAATGGGGTGCTACTCCCCAAAATTTGGGTCTTGTCAAAGAGGAATTTAGATGGTAGATTTAGGCTGCAGGCTACCCTTGGGATGGTGTTTAGAGTCGGATTACCACTAAATCTGTATGCGTGAGAGAGAGACACACAGAGAAAAGAGAGAAAGAGAGAGAGAGATGTTAGACCGAGGGAGAATGACAGTTGAGCCAATGGTTTTGAATGATTTAAGACATTTCTTGGTGTAGCAGAGAGGTTCACTGTCACTCAAGAGGTTTAGCAGCTTGTCAACAACTAGATAAGTAGGTGGTAACCACAAAGGTTTTGGCTACACGCCACATTCTATAAAATAGGCTGCCACTGGGCTCATTTTGGCTGTGGACAGTCATTAGGATACTTGCACCCTGTGAGCAACCAGCACCCCCTCTGTCTATGAATGCCATTGTTCTAAAAATACACAGCAAAACTTATGTTTTCCAAAGCAACACTAACTAAAATGATTTAGAGGTGTAGGATATCAGTCCTTTGTGTCTGTTTCAAGTTTGTGTGTGTGTGTGTGTGTGTGTGTGTGTGTGTGTGTGTGTGTGTGTGTGTGTGTGTGTGTGTGTGTGTTGGTGGGTGTGAGTGTGTTAGCTCTCATGTATACTTGGGCGGGGCTGTGTGAGTGTCTGGGTGTGCATTGTATGTGATTGTTGTGAGTGATGACACCTCAGGCACTTTTGTCTAGCAAACACATATATGCACACACGCACACACATACACACGCACACACGCACACGCGCAGGCAGAGAGGGAACTTGACTTCTTTGTTGGCCCACAGAGGTAATCAGAGCATCTTTTCCTGCCTCTGGCAGTGCATTCATTGCATGGGCTCTAAGTCACAACGCAGTGATTCAGCAGAATGCCTCTGGCTCTCTCTTTCCTCTGGAGAGCCTTCTGTCAAACAGCTCCACTGATGGGAACTGGTGAGGTGAGCTTCTAGTTTCCTGTGGTGTGGGGTTGCAGCTGTCTGTGTGCTGTATCAGCTGAGAAAGGCAAACACAGGGAGGAGGAGCTCAAGTGTCCACAACTCAGGAGGCCACGAGAGCTGCAGCCTACTAAATATTGACTGGGGCAGACAAACAATGGAAGCAAGGAATCATTGCTATCCTACAGTCCCCCCTGCCCCCTCCCCTCCTTTTACTGCTCATTTAAGAAAAAGAATCCTCACCATCAGTCTATGTCTGGGTTCATGTCCCAGCAGTGCATCAATTCATGGTTTGCTCTTGCACTGTGATCCCCAGAGTTGCTTGGATTGTAAAGCACAGGAGGTGGTACATGCTTTGGGGGTACTCAGACTTTGTTAGCCCCCTAGGAGTGAATCAGACCCTGGAAAGCTTGCCAACAGATATGACTTCATGGCAGCAGGCCCCTCGTCCTTCAAGCTTCTGAAAGGGCCTTATGTTCTAACAGATTGCTCTTTGCCAAGAAACAAAAGATGATTAGGGGGTGGTTCCAAATCCTGAATACTTGACTCACACATGAACAGAAATACTATGCCCCTTATTAGCATAGCAACAGGAAACCTGGTGCCTTAACTGACAACTTTAATACTTTACATTTGTCTTGGCTCTTTGAATGTGTGTAGATGCAGTTTCAACTTGTTGCCAGACAGTTTCTGAGTTATTTCAGCCACATTCTGAATACTTAGTGGTTTTTCATATGTCACATGTCCCTGTCATTAATATTTACAATCATCAGCAAGTCAAGCAACTGCAGACTTCTGATCTGATGCATGTTTGCCCAAGAACTTCACATATGTCACACTGCTGCTTTGTCATTTCTAAGCACCGTACAGAATCACTTGTCATCACATACTTTTAGAAAGCTATTCAACTTTGAGTATTCCCATCTGCTTTTACCATGTAGACAATGTCAATGACACAGCTGGTTATTGGGTTGTAGCCGCGAAACTAAAGCAAGTGGTAAAAAGCTGATTCTCTCTGACCATCCACTTAGACTAATGGCAACCAGCCACCATGTCTGTTGTAGACGTTGCGTGCTCCTACAGACATGCCACGTTAGATATAGCTCTGGTCACGTGTGGTCCCAGCTGCCTGACAGCTTCATGATGGGCTCATGCGAAAGGAAAGACTGCATGTGGCTTTCCATCCGTCTCACCTTGAACATCCGAGACAGTGCAGTGAAAGCTTAGCATGCTGCAACTGATCTGCTGCAGGTGCTACGAGAATTATTTGAAAGGTCATTTTTCTCGAGATATCACATTGAGGACTTCAAGGAAAAGCAGGCACATCGAGGAAATTGTGATGCCAAGAAAAGGTAGATAATTGATGTACAACTGGATTTGTCTGCACATAAAATTTGTGGTAGAGTGTGATCATAGGGACAGTCTACAGCACTGGAGCTGTCGTTGGAAAGCCAATAACCTCTTTGGCACACTTGCCTGATTTCTCCCTGTAAAAATTTATAGTGGTATTTGTACAGCTCATTGGTCACTGACACCTAGCCTGCTAGTGGCAACAGCTGTGAAAGAAATCAGCACTCACTGTAGTCTTTCTCTGTTAGGAGCATGGGGTAAAAACGTTTTTAAAAAATCATGGAGGGCCACATGCTGGGATTTAAATGGTATCACATGTGATCAGTCTTGACCTGTGTGCTGTAATATCACAACTAACACCTGGTTACATGCTAGCATAGTGGGAGAAAGGATAGGACAGCTGATATCATCTCATTGTTCTTATCCCGCAGTCTGACTCTTTGAAATTTCCAAGTGTCAGCAGGATATAAAATAGGCCTCTTAGTTTCTGAGGATTAGGAAAACAATAAAGGCCTTAGTCATGTGTCTGAAATGTAGGTGTTACCCAGAATGTGAGACAGGTGGACCTTTTATTGTTCTTCATGCTGGTGGGTTAGCACATCTGCATCAAATAGTGCTTCCTGCTACTGTAAATGCTTCATGATTAAATAAGTTGTACTGTATCATTGTTGATTCACAGTTTTGATCACATTAGAAGCATTAAAAGAAAACCATTCCAGTATAAAAAGTATGTTGCTTCAAATTATGTATCATGTCACATGAATTGGCAGTTTACCCGTAGCAGAGTGTGCTATGAATCACACCGTTATACTGTAAATCCCACAAAGCAAGTGTTAACCACGAATTAATGTGGAAGATAGTTCCTCAACCACTGCAATGTTTCTTTTTATACTGCCCGGAGATCAGCTTTATACAGTATATCCAGGAGCGCTCGACTCTCGCCAAAATAGCTGCTTATGCGACTGGGGAGTTAGAACATAGTCACACCCAGCAATTGTGTTGTGGTGTTGGTGACCCAAAAGGAGGTTGCGTCTGTCCGTGTGGCTTGTTGAAAACCCAAACTCAGATGTGGGATGAGACCTCAGACCAAAATTATGAATGTACAGTACAGCGGCCATGCGCATTACTCTGATAATGTACTTTTCACATGACTGCTTGCAACATGGGCCGAGTATTTATTTGCACTGCTGGAGCTGTAAACAGGTCAGACAGTTTGTTACATACAGCAGCATTTCCCTCTTGGAAAATCTTGCATCCTCTCATAAGTCTTGTTTTGCAATTTATAATCCTTGAATTGTTCTTGTTCAGAAAAGCAGGAAACTTTTTGATTGTAATAAACATATTCTGTA